>NC_083449.1:12697867-12873034 GCF_020745735.1 Hemiscyllium ocellatum | reverse complement strand
CTTGGAGTGCAGTTACTAGCGGTGTACCTCAAGGATCCGTTTTGGGACCATTGCTTTTTGTTATCTTTATAAATGATCTAGAGGAGGGGCTTGAAAGCTGGGAGATTAAGTTTGCGGATGACACAAACGTCGGTGGAGTTGTGGATAGTGAGGAAGGATGTGGCAGGTTACAGCGGGATATAGACAAGTTGCAAAGCTGGGCAGAAAGGTGCAAATGGAATTCAATGTAGCTAAGTTTGGTAGGAGTAAAAAGAAGATGGATTACTGGGCTAATGGTAGGTACTTGGTAGTGTGGATGAGCAGAGGGATCTTGGTGTCCATGTACTCAGATCTCTGAAAGTTGCCACGCAGGTAAATAGTGCTGTGAGGAAGGCATATGGGTGTACTGGGCTTTATTGGCAGAGGAATTGAGTTCCGGAGTCCTGAGGTCATGTTGCAGTTGTATAAGACTCTGGTGCGAGTTAAAAATGAGGTCTGCAGATGCTGGAGATCACAGCTGCAAATGTGTTGCTGGGCAAAGCACAGCAGGCCAGGCAGCATCTCAGGAATTAGAGAATTCGACGTTTCGAGCATAAGCCCTTCATCAGGACTCTGGTGCGGCCTCATCTGGATTATTGTGTGCAGTTTTGGTCGCCATACTATAGGAAGGATGTGGAGGCATTGGAACGAGTGCAGAGGAGGTTTACCAGGATGTTGCTGGTATGGTAGGAAAATCGTATGAGGAAAGACTGAGGCACTTGTGGCTGTTCTCATTGGAGAAAAGAAGGTTTAGGGGAGATTTGATAGAGGTGTACAAGATGATTAGGGGTTTAGATAGGGTAGACACTGAGAACCTTTTACCGCTAATGGAGTCAGCTGTTACAAGGGGACACAGCTTTAAATTAAGGGGTGGAAGGTATAGGACAGATGTTAGGGGTAGATTCTTTTACACAGCGGGTTGTGAGTTCATGGAATGCCCTGCCAGTAGCAGTGGTGAACTCTCCCTCTTTATGGTCATTTAAGCGGGCATTGGATAAGCATTTGGAAGTTATTGGGCTAGTATAGGTTAGGTAGGATTCGGTCGGCGCAACATTGGGCCGAAGGGCCTGTACTGCGCTGTATTTTTCTATGTTCTATGTCCTATGAACAATGATATGATTTTGTAGAGTCGGCCGAAATTCAGGAAAGGGAAACGATCTTTAATACACCTCCTGCAGTTTTGGGGAGAATGTCCGTTGTGACGTCGACAATTGAGACCAAGTGGGAGTGAAGTTTTATTTGAATTTACAGAAGAGATTTGGCATGGTTGAATACGGGTGAGTGGAGAACGTTAGACTCCATGGGTAGGTAGGAATGGAATACATACCACGCGGATAAAAATTGGGTAATGGACAAAATGAAGACAGTATTTTTTTTCCTCTGGAGGGAAGGATTGTGGGGTATCAGAATGGCCAATGCTTGAATAATACATGTGCATAAGGATTATAACAAATCAGATTTGAACAACATACAGAATGATTCAAATTTATGCTTTTTCAACAGGGAGAGCTTGCGAGTGCTGTTGTTAAAAAGCACCTCGGTTGTAATTCAGTAGCAGGATTCATGCAGGGCTTAAGGAATTATAACTGTAAATGATATGTGGTCCGTATTGCAAAATGATTAAGGTATCAGAGTAAATATGTCTTACTCAGTAGTAGTGTTTTGTTGAGAGAGTATTTGGGATATTGTGTGCAGATTTGGTCTGCTTAGTAAATAATGATCTCTTATGTCAACGAGAGAGTGCAAAGGAGTTTTACCAGACTAAACTCTGGAGTGATGTTAGCGTGAGAAGAGAGTGAAGCAGCTATGTGTTTAATCTTTAGCGCTGTGAGAGAGTAAGAAGTTGAAACTTTTGATTTATGAAGACACACTCAGTATGTCCCAAACAGCCATAGAAGGGGAGAAATTCCACACTGCCTGCACAGAGATCTCATATCGATTGACAGAGAGATGCAGTCTCTCAAAGAACCCTGGACATTTTATTGCACAGTAACTATGTGACACTGTACTCATCATTGCATTGTTTGCAACTCTGTCAGCAAACACATTGCTTTAATTCTGAAGCAGTCAGCCGTTCCCCAGAGAGAACATGGTTCTGCTCTCTCAGCGATGGAAGGTGCTTCTGAGACTGGTTAACAAAAGAGCTGCATTCCCAGTGCCAGAAAAGGATGTTGAAGTAACGTGTATGTACTATGAGTAACGAAGCCACGAGGAACAGCAGGGAACAGTCCATCAGCGCAGTTCCTGTTCCATTTGTTTCTGAAGTTGAAGCATCTCTGACACCTTCTTATTCCTGTGATAGTGTATTGAGGAGCGGAATGACCTCTTCTTGTTCCTTTGTAAATGTTTCGAGTTTCAAGCGCCCTCTTAATGATCCTGTGTAAGTGACGGGTTAAAGGGAGCAGAATTCCTGTCATCTTGTGTAACAGGTGGGAGGAACTGAATTGGTTATCCCTCTTCTTCCCCCATAGTTTTGATGAGCTAACGGGCTTCTCCACATGCTTGTGAAGACAAAATGAGGAACTGATTGAACTCCTTCAGTTTCTGTGGAAATGTGCAGCGTCTGACAGTGCCTCCACATGAGTGTTAGCGACCATTTAACAACACAGGATTGAATGCTCTCCATCAATAGACCATGGTACAGATTAATTACAGTGTCAAAACAGGCCCTTCGGCCCAACAGGTCCACACCGACCATCCAAAGAGCAAGCAACCAAGACCTATTGCCCTACATTTACCCCTTCACCTAACTCTATGGGCAATTTAGCAATTCACCTAAACTGCACATTTTTGGGCTGTGGGAGGACACCGGAGCACCCAGAGGAAATCCACGCAGCCACGTTGAGAACGTGCAAACTCTACGCAGACAGTTGCCTGAGGCGGGGATTGAAACGGCTCAGGAACTCTGGCGATGCGAGGCAGCAGTGCTAGCCACTGTGCCACCGTGCCGCCCGAAAGGTGTAGGAGTAGGGAGTGATTTCTTCAAAAGGAGGGCAACGAATGACAGGAATTCATTCTTCTACAGAGTCAGGAGAGATAGATCACTGAAAGGTTACTGAATGAACTTCCTTATTTCTGTGCACAGTGTTATGGAGAACGTCACCTGCATTGGCTCCTGTCTAGCAGATTTGAGGGGCTGAATGGAATATAGTTACATGGGACTGAGGAGCAGGAGTGTGTCACTGGACATTTCGAACCAACTCCACTAATCAGTTAGTTTATGGGTGATCAAGTTGTGGTCTCGGCCTCACTTTCCTGCCTGTGTCTCAATATCACTGACTCACTTCTCTGTCAATTAATTAAGAGCACATTGAAGAAATGTAAACAGAGAGGCACCACAAACATCTGAAGAAGAGAATTCCCGCTCAAAAGGTCCTCACAGTTTTTTCTCCTCAACTCTCTTACAGAGTCATACAGCACGGAACCTCGTCCACATTGACCAGTCATCCCAATCAAATCACGTCCAATTGGACAAAATTGGACCGATATTCCTCCAACTCCTTCCTATTAATATGAACATCTTAATGCTTTTTTAATTTGTAACGTTACCCTCCTCCATCAACTTCTCTGTTAGCCAGTTCCACACACACACACCACCACACTGTGATGGAAATTCTGTCCCGTTTGTATCTTTGTCCTCTCACCTTAAATATTATTTCTTTGGTTTTGGGCTCCACTATCCTGGGAAAAATACCTTGGCTATTCAGGCTATCTAGCCCCCGCATGATTTTATAAGCCACTATAATGTTACGCCCTGGCCTCTGATGCTCCAATGTGAAACAAAAAGCCCCAGCTGCGCAGCGTCTTCCTGAAAGTCAATCACTCCTTTTCCAGCAATTTCCTTGTAAATCTTTTATGCGCTTTGTCAAGTTTAACAACTTCTTTTCGATAGCAGTGAGAACCAAATTAAACACATTATTCTAAATGTGCCAAATCAACATTCTGCCCAGTCGCAACGTCATGGTGCAGGAGGGAGGGATTCCGGTTTCTGGACAACTGGGGTCCTTTCTGGGGAAGGTGGGACTCTATAAAAAGGATGGGCTACACCTGAACCTGAGGGGCACCAGTATCCTTGGGGGAGGTTTGCTAGTGCTCTTTGGGAGGGTTTAAACTAACTCCGCGGGGGGGCATGGGAACCAGGACTGTAGCTTTAGGGTACAGGACCTTGAGTGCAGGGAGGTTAGGAATAATGCAGCGATCTCTAAGGAGGGTGCCTGTAAACAGAAAGGTGGATTGAAGTGTGTATACTTCAATGCCAGAAGTATAAGGAATAAGGTAGGTGAGCTTGCAGCGTGGGTTGGTACCTGGGACTTCGATGTTGTGGCCATTACAGAGACGTGGGTAGAACAGGGACAAGAATGGCTGTTGCACGTTCCAGGGTTCAAATGTTTTAGTAGGATCAGACATGGGGGTAAAAAAGGGGGGAGGCGTGGCATTACTTGTCAAAGACAGTATCACAGCAGTGGAATGGACGATGGAAGAGGACTTGCCATCTGAGGTAGTTTGGGCTGAGGTTAGAAATAGGAAAGGTGAGGTCACCCTGTTAGGTGTTTTCTACAGGCCTCCTAATAGTCCTAGAGAAGTAGAGGATAATATTGCGAGGATGATTCAGGAAAAGAGTGAAGGTAGCAGGGTGGTTGTTATGGGGGACTTTAACTTCCCAGATATTGACTGGGAGAGCTATAGCTCGAGTTCATTAGATGGGTCGGTGTTTGTACAATGTGTGCAGGAGGGTTTCCTGACACAATATGTCGACAGGCCAACAAGAGGGGAGGCTATATTGGATTTGGTTCTAGGTAATGAACCAGGCCAGGTGTTAGACTTGGAGGTAGGTGAGCACTTCGGGGACAGTGACCACAACTCGGTGACTTTTACTTTAGTGATGGAGAGGGATAATCGTGTGCCGCAGGGCAAGAGTTATAGCTGGGGGCAGGGAAATTATGATGCAGTGAGGCATGACTTAGGATGTGTGGATTGGAAAAAACAGGCTTCAAGAGAAGAACACTAATGAGATGTGGGGATTGTTCAAGGAGCAGCTACTGCGTGTCCTCGATAGGTATGTACCAGTCAGGCATGGTGTAAAGGGCCTTGTGAGGCAGCCGTGGTTTAGTAAGGAATTGGAGTCCCTTGTGAGTTATAAGGTAGCTAGAAAGGACTTAAAGAGGGAGCTAAGAGAAGCGAGAAGGGGACATGAAAAGTCTTTAGCTGGTAGGATTAGGGAAAACCCAAAGGCTTTCTATAGGTATGTCAAGAATAAAAGGATGACTAGGGTAGGTATCGGTCCAGTCAAGGATAGTAGTGGGAAGTTGTGTGTGGAGGCGGGAGATTGGAGAGACATTAATCAGTACTTTTCATCAGTATTCACTCAGGAACAGGACACTGTTGCTGATGTGAATATGGAATCACAAATAATTAGAATGGATGCCCTGGAATATGCAGGGAGGAGGTTTTGGGAATATTGGAAAGGATGAATATAGATAAGTCTCCTGGGCCTGATGGCATTTACCCCAGGATCCTATGGGAAGCTAGGGAGGAGATAGCAGAGCCATTGGCGTGGATTTTTTATGTCGTCATTGTCTACGGGAATAGTACCAGAGGACTGGAGGATAGCGAATGTGGTCCCATTGTTCAAGAAAGGGAGTAGGGATAGCCCTAGTAACTATAGGCCAGTGAGTCTGACTTCAGTGGTGGGCAAAGTCTTAGAGACAATGGTAAGGGATAAGATTTATGAACATCTGGGTAGGAATAACGTGATCAGGGATAGCCAGCATGGTTTTGTGAAGGGCAGGTCGTGCCTCACAAACCTTATTGAGTTCTTTGAGAAGGTGACTAAGGAAGTGGATGAGGGTAAAGCAGTAGATGTTGTGTATATGGATTTTAGTAAGGCGTTCGATAAGGTTCCCCATGGTAGGCTAATGCTAAAACTTCGGAGGTATGGCATTGAGGATACATTAGAGGTTTGGATTAGGAATTGGCTGGCTCGAAGGAGACAGAGGGTAGTAGTTGATGGATTATGTTCATCTTGGAGAGCAGTTACTAGCGGTGTACGACAAGGATCTGTTTTGGGACCATTGCTTTTTGTTATCTTTATAAATGATCTAGAGGAAGGACTTGAAAGCTGGGTAAGCAAGTTTGCGGATGACACAAAAGTCGGTGGAGTTGTGGATAGTGAGGAAGGAAGTGGTAGGTTACAGCGGGATATAGATAAGTTGCAGAGCTGGGCAGAAATGTGGCAAATGGAATTCAATGTAGCTAAGTGCGAAGTCGTTCACTTTGGTAGGAATAACAAGATGATGGATTACTGGCTAATGGTAGGCTACTTGGTAGTGTGGATGAGCAGAGGGGATCTTGGTGTCTATGTACACAGATCTCTGAAAGTTGCAACCCAGGTAAATAGTGCTGTGAGGAAGGCATATGGTGTACTGGGCTTTATTGGCAGAGGAATTGAGTTCCGGAGTCCTGAGGTCATGTTGCAGTTGTATAAGACTCTGGTGAGGCCTCATCTGGAGTATTGTGTGCAGTTTTGGTCGCCATACTATAGGAAGGATGTGGAAGCTTTAGAACGAGTGCAGAGGAGTTTACCAGGATGTTGCCTGGAATGGTAGGAAAATCTTATGAGGAAAGGCTGAGGCACTTGGGGCTGTTCTCATTGGAGAAGAGAAGGTTTAGGGGAGATCTGATAGAAGTGTATAAGATGATTAGGGGTTTAGATAGGGTAGATACTAAGAACCTTTTACCGCTAATGGAGTCAGGTGTTACTAGGGGACATAGCTTTAAATTAAGGGGTGGTAGGTATAGGACAGATGTTAGGGGTAGATTCTTCACACAGCGGGTTGTGAGTTCATGGAATGCCCTGCCCGTATCAGTGGTGAACTCTCCTTCTTTATGGTCATTAAGCGGGCATTGGATAGGCATTTGAAGTTATTGGGCTAGTATAGGTTAGGTAGGATTCGGTTGGCGCAACATCGAGGGCCGAAGGGCCTGTACTGCGCTGTATCCTTCTATGTTCTATGTTCTATGTCATCTCCCAAGTTGCATACTCAATGCGCTGACAAATGAAGTCAAATATATCAAAAGCCTTCTTCACGACCCTGTCTACTGTGATTCCACGTTCCAGGAAATATGACCCGCACCCTTTTGTTCTCCAACACTCCCCAGGGCACAACCTTATATTGTGCAAGCTCTGCCCCGTTTTTACTTCCCAAAATGCAACACTTCACATTTGTCTAAACTAAACACGATTTGTCACTTCTTAGCCTATTGGCCCATATGATCAAAGTCACATTCTACACTGAGGTAAACATTACTGGACCACTTTTCCTCGAATGTCATTTCACCTGCAAACATACTAAACAGGCAAATGTTCACATTCAAATCATTTGTATAAATGACAAAAAGTAGTGAACTCAGCACCTGTGGTACAACACTGGTCACAGGGTTCCAGTCTGGAAAGCAATCCTGTGCGAACCACTCCTGTCTTCAATCTAATATTTTTGTCAAATGGCCAGCTCAGCTTGGATCCATTTTAAATCTAACATTACTAACGTGTCTGACAGATGGGATCCTGTCGAACACCGAGCTGAAGTCTACATGAATAACATCTCCCACACTGCCATCATCTATCTTCTTTTTCACCTCTTCAAAAGCTAATCGAGTTTGTTAGACATGATTTCTCATACAAAAAGCCATGATGAGTATTCCTAATCTGTCGTTGCATTTAAATATGCGTGTAAATCCACATCACAGTCAATTCTGTTCAACAACTTATGCAACAATGTTATCAGGCTCACTGATCTATCATTCGGGTTATCATTCAAACATGAAGTTATTCTTCTCTTACAAGCTGCTGTCTGTGGGATTACTTCCCAGAACAGTTGGATTGGGCTCAATTCCCTTTCCTTGAGGAAGTGGGCAGATTCCAATGAATCTTCATCAGAAATCCGGCATGAGTGGTAAAGATGACTGAGGACTTTTCAGCTCACAGATATTACTGGGAGGAGGAATAATAGGCCACTCCTTCTCAGGAAGATTGCACCTTCTCCTCTCTAAGTTGAATCTCACAATAACATTGTCCAGCCCCAAAGTGGACCTAATGAGGTCTCTTTGAACAATGATAGAACTGTATGAATTCCTTACATTCCATGTTCCATGTAGGGACATCATCGTTGCTGTCGTACACAATGTCATTTCTTTCGTAACAAGGAGTCCCATTAGATTTGAATATGTATTCAAATGTGCCAGTATAATTTTCAAATGCAACGTTTAGTATCTTTACAATGTTTGTATATTAATGAATGCGTCTTATTCTTAAATGACCTCCCCAGTTTTATTCTCCTATCCAAGATAAAATATTCAGCAGGTATTCACTAGCTCAAAACTTCATATGGACATGAAGAATATTTCTCATTCCAAGGCCTAAACGAGTAATTGTGCATATCATAATACTTTCATCCTAATTTTGAGTAAAGAGGAAAATCTTTGAAAACATTCCAAAGTCATTGGTTTTTCACTTCAGGGAATTACATCTGCACACAGTACATTAGGTATGGTCACAGTAATGGCCTGTACCAATGCAGTAAAAAAAACATTGCAATCATACCCTATACCATTTGCAAGAAACAGTGACATTCCATTTGTTTTCTAAATAATTTGCTATATCTACATACTATCTTGATGTGATTTGTGTGCCAGGGTACAGAAATCTGCATTCTGTCTCCAATTATATAATTTAACGTTGTTTTATGCTTCCTCCAAAGCACAAAGTTTGCATTACTCACATTGCGCTATTTCACTTTTTGCCTGCGATTTGCTCACTTCCCTTCCCTGTCTGTATCCCATTGCAGAAACGATGTCTCCAATTGACATTTTATTGAATGACTATCATGGTGTATGAGCAAACTAAGCACCAGTCCTTTCAGCCCCTTCATTCAAATTATTAAACTTGATGGTAATTTGCTGATAACCTCAAACTGATCTCTGATGAATCCCACTGGTTTTAGCTGTCCAAACTGAAAATCTATAATTATCCCTTCTCTGTATTTCTCGATAGCTAACCAGGGCTCCCCTGTTCCTGTGTACCACCTTAGAAAGGCTGTATTGCCTCCTGCTGTGCCTTGTCGATGGTTGTCGAGGTTTTTATGAGCTCAGAATTACTCCATTATGATCATTTGTTGTCAGAGGTGAGGTCGCACTGTCAATGATCCTGATCTCTAAGAGGTTAAAAGATGAGCACAGAACGTAGACTAACTTTTCAGTACAACGCTACATGGTCAAAAATACGTTCTTACAGATTCAGCGAGAGATCCATTTTGCAGTCTCAGTCATGTGCTCAGCTTTCACCAGACACATATCGAGGGGGAGAGCAGATTTCCTCTTTTCCTAATTAACATATGCCCCTTTAACAACACAACCAGTTCAGATAATCTTAATCATTAATTTCATTTTTGGCTCTTGATGCTGTCTTGAAAAATGTTCACTGTCGCAACACATTAAAATGAACTATTGTCTTTGAGGGGTGATCATATCGAGGTTCATAAAATCATGTTGCACATGGATAGGTTAAATAGACAGGGTCTTTTCCCCGAGGTTAGGGAGTCCACACTAGTGGGCATAGGTTTAGGGAGAGAGGGGAAAATTGAAATGGGATCCAAAGGGCAACGTTTTCACATGCAGGATGATGCGTGTATGGCATCAGTCACCTGAGATAGTGGTGGAGGCTTGTACTTAGAAAGACATCTGAATCGGTGTATGGAAAGGAATAATTTCGGGGGAAATGAGCCAAATGCTGGCATTGAAACTAAATTAAATTAGGACATCTGATAAGTAGGAGTAAGAGATCTGTTCTGTAATGTATATCTCTATGACGCAATGAATACTTCATTCTATTCCTGTGCAACTCTTTCAGGGAGCAGAATGGGCTCAGCCTGTCTCATCGCAGTGGTAGTGACTGGCTGAATTGGGACTTCGTCTGCCTCTGAAAGACCGCTGAGGGTTGCAGTGAAGGAGTAGCAACTCTGGCTCGGAGCTGCGGGAAGTCAGTTTAACCTCGAAACTGCTTTTCTGTTTGGGAACATCACCTTTTAGGCGTATAAGTCCCGCTCAGTTTTTACTTTCCCAAATGTAGCACCTCACCTTTATCTGAATTAAAATACATTCGCCACACCTCAGCTCATTAGCCCATCTCATCGCGATCTCGTTATATTCTGAGAAAACCTTCTTCTCTATCCTGTACACATCCAATTTTGGTGTCATCTGTAAACGTATAAACCATACGCCCTATGTTCATATTCAAATCATTTAGAGAAATGACGAACACCAGTGGACCTAGCACTGGTGCTTGTGACTCAGCACTGGTCATCGGCTGACAGGCTGAAAAAAAACCTTCGTCTACCAACATCTGTTTTCTCATTTCAATCGAAATCTGACTGACATTTTCTTCCTATTTTCCATGAGATTTTACCTAACTAAGCAGTCTACCATGAGTAAAATTATCTAACGTTTTACTGAAGTCAGGACCCCTGCTCTGCACTCATCAGTGCTCTCCGCTACTTCTTCCAAAATAATCAAGTTAATGAAATGTAATTTCCTTCGCAAACAACCAGCTTGACTATCCCTAATCAGACCTTGTACTTACAAATTTTATCCACAGTGTTCCGTCCAGCAGCTTGCCCACCACAAATGTTAATCTCAATAGTCTATTCTTGCCTGCATTTTCCTTCCCAGGTTGTTTAAAAATGGCGTCACGTTAGCCACCCTGATGTCTTCCTGTACCTCAACTGTGGCTACTTAAGATAAAGATATGCTGGCAAGGTGCCCAAGAATCCCTTCCCGAGCTACCCACAGAGTTGTCGGGTAACCATATCAGGGCCCATGAAGTGCATTTTGTTAAACAGCATGTGGCTCGTAAATGGAATGAACATCCCGAGGAAGTGATGGATGTGGGTGAATATACAACGTTTCATAGACATTTGATTAAGTGCAAGAATTAAGATGAAGTTTGGAAAAAAATATGGGCCAAGTGCAGGCAGGTGGGAATGGTGTAGTTTGGGATCATCGTGAAAATGGACTGTATGGTCCGATAGATCTGTTTTCAAAAATTCTGTATAACTCGATAACATCATATGTGTTTCTATGCCCAAGTATATGTCTACCTATTTGTGCCCGTGTTGATCTGTTTCAGTGTCTATATGAACCTCTCCGTACTCCTCTGCGCATATCTTTCTTTCTTTGTTCCTGCGTTAGTGTGTATATGTATATTTGTATCTCTGCCTCTGCATTTGTGTACAACAAGAAATCTTTTGTGTTGGGGGTGAATCATTGAAATGGGGGTCAAAACCACCAGCCAACCCTCTTCCTCTCTCCCTCTTCTGTTTTAAGTGATACAAAGCCACATTCTTCTGATCTGATTTAGGACTTTTCCGTCATATTCTAAAATGTAAGATGATGTTAAAGTTACAGAATGTGCATTAAAATTCGTCTCATCTCCTTCTAAAATAGTTCACTCAGAGTTGCTGGGATATAATTGCAATGGAAACGTGTACACTGTTCCTTTTGTTAGAGATAGTGCAATAACTTATTTCGTGTTACCGTATTTATTATATTATAGTTTCTGGAGTGTGTCGGAGATGCTGTAAGGTCACCAGGAAGCAGTGGAGCCTGTCGGGATAAGCCTGTATACAGTCTAAGTTAATTCACTTTAGGTCTCGTGTTCTTGATATCCTGACATCTGTCAGAGAGTGCGCGAGGTTACATATTTGGGCTGTTGCTTTTGCCAAAAGACTATTTGGGTAATGTCTCCCATCTATCCTCCTCCTCTAAACAAATTACAATATCTGTGTGTCTGTTGGGAAGATGGCAAGTGTTATATTTTCGTGTTTCATTTATTTCAGCGGTCTGTTTGAGTATTCAGAATCGTATGATTGGAGGTTATAGCAGTTGAATGTTCCTCCTGCATTATGTGGGAGGTAAGGGTCACATGTATTGTCCCTGCTGACTTCATTTGTGTGATGCCTAAACAACTCCAGCTCGTTGAGGGAACTGGAGTTTCAATTGGATTTTCTTTGGATAACTGAGGACAGGGAGGCGGTTACTAACAGGAGTTACAGGAAGTTAGTTCCTCCACAACCACCTGAAGAAGGTAGCGTATCTACTGTCAGAATTAGGAAAAGGAACTGGCAGCAAGTGCAGGGAAGACATGTGATGTTTCCCCTTAAGAGCAAGAATACCGTGTTGGATACTGTTTGGGGGTTGGGCTACTCAACAGAGAAAAACGATAGGGTGCAGGTCTCTGTGGCAGAGTCTGTCTCTGTTGCCCAGAGGCGAAGGGGAAGAGGAAGAGGTTTTGATAATGGCGATTTCATTGTCAGGGGGACAGGTAGGAGGTTTTGTGGGAACGACAGAGACTCACGGTTGGTGTGTTTCCTCCCTGGTGTCAGGGTTCATAATATCTCTGATCGTGACTTTGTGAACCTTTCGGAGAAGAGAGAGCAGGTCAAAATCGTGGTCCATCTTGGCACCGACAAAGAAGGTAGGAGGATAGATGTGTATCTCCGGCAGAAATTCGGGAAAGTAGGGTGGAAACTTCGAGCTAGAAGAACAGAGATTTTATCTCTGTTTTGTTGGTCGTCACACTTGCGGGTTAAGCGAGGATAAGGAAAAGAATGGAGCTGAATAGTATAGAAGAGAGATTTTTTGATTCGGCGATAACTTGAACTCTATCTGGGGAAGGTGGCTCCTCTAAAACAGGATGGTCGTCGAATGAGCCAAAGAGGTACCAAAATCCTTGGGTTAGGATCAGAATTGTTAATGGTCTTCGGGGGAGGTGTTTTAAACTAATGCAGCAGGCAGATGACAACATGAACTGTAGCTCCAATGTACAGGGAGTTGAGGGTAAAGAAGTCAGGGATAGGATTACGAGGTCGCGATAGGGCACCTGTAATCAGGAATTTGAAGTGAAATGTGTGTACATCAATGCCAGGAAAATCCAGAATATGATGAGTGAACTTGCAGCCTGGTTTGTCACTGGGATTTCGATGTTGTGGCCACTTCAGAGATGTATCTAGAGGAGGGACTGGAATGTTTGTTGCAGATTCCGCGATGTAGATGTTTCAGTAAGAACAGAGAAGGTGATAAAAGGGCTTGGGGCTGATGTGGAGGAGTTGGCATTGTTAATCAAGTGTAGTATTACAGCAGCTGAGATAACGTTTGAGCACTGAGATAGTTTGGGCTCAGGTTAGCAACAGGAAAGGGGAAGTCACACTATCGGGGTTTTTCTATATTCTTCGGAATTATTCCAGTGATGGAGAGAAAAAGGGTAGCAAAGATGATTCTCGATAGGAGCGAGAGTAACTGCGTAGTTGGTAAGGGACATAAACTTCCCCAATATGTGCTGGGAATAATACAGTTCAAGTATTTCAGATGTGCAAGTATCTGCTCAATGTGTGCTGGAGAGTTTTCTGACACAGTATGTAGACAGGCCAACAAAGGGCGATGCCATACTGGATTTGGGACTGAGGAATGAACGCGGCCTGGTGTTACATTTGGATGTAGGTGAGCAGTTTGGCGATTGTGATCACAATTTGATTATGTTTACATGAGCAATGGGCAGGGATGGGTATGTACAGCAGGGAAAGAGGGATAATTGGGAGAAAGACAATTATGATGCAATTAGGTAAGATTGAACATGCATAGAATGGGGAAGGAAACTGCAGGAATGGACGCACGTGAACTCTGAGCTTGTTCAAGGAGTTGCTATGCTTGTCCTTGATAAGTAAATGCCTATCAACCATGGCATACTAAAGAAGTTGAAGCTCTTGTCAGGAGGTAGAAGATGGCTGACGTCAGGATAACGTGTGTAGTCTCAAATAGGTGGCTTGAGAGTTATACATAAGGCAGAAATGATCCACAGAGAGGGCTAAGAAGGGCCAGGAGTGGATATGAGAAGTTGCTGTTGGATGAGATAAAGGAAACTTCCAAGCGTTTGATAGGAATATCAGGAATTAAAGAATGACGAGAGGAAGATTAGGCCAATCAAAGATAGCAGTGGGAGGAGCTTAAGGAAGACTTTTTGCCAGTGTTCACCTTTGAAAACGGCAATGCTAGTAACAATACATATATGTATGTTTCTAGATTAGATGATAGTGTATTTGACAAAGAGGAGGTTTTAGCAATTTTGAGAATTCTGAAAACAGAGAAGCCCGCTGGGCTGTATGGTATTTATGCTCGGATTCTCTGGGAAGCCAGGGAGTAGATTGCAGAGACTTTAGCTTTGATCTTTATGGTTCATTGTCGACAGGAGGAGTGTCTGAAGTCTGGAGGACAGCAAATGATGTACCCGTCTTTAAGAAGGGGACTCGGCTTAAACCTGATTATTATAGGTCGGAGAGACTTGCTTCAGTTCTGGGTAAGGTGTTGGAAAATGTTAAAAGAGATAATATTTGTATCATCTGGAAAGGAGTAATTTGATTATGGATAGTTAGCACGGTTTTGAGAAAGGTTGGTCATGCCTCAATAACCTTACTGATTTCTTCGAGAAGATGACAGAACAGGTGAATGAAGGCAAAGCGGCTGATGTGTGCATATAAACTTCAGCCAGGCATTAGTATGCTTTCACACGGTAGGCTATTGCACGAAATGCAGCGTTTCGAGATTGAAGGTGATATAGCGGTTTGGATCAGAAATTGTTTAGCTGAAAGAAACCCGCGGGTGGTGATTGGTTGAAAATGTTCATCCTGCAGATCAGTTTTCAGTGGTGTGCTGTAAGGATCTGTATTTGGTTATCTTCAGTTTGTCATCTGTGTAAAGTATGTGGCGTAGAAGAATGCTTTTGTAAACTTGCCGATGATACACAGGTAGGCAGAGTTGTGGATAGTGCCGATGGATGTTACGGGTTACAGAGTCACAGAGTCAGAGAGATGTGCAGCATGGAAACAGACCCTTCGGATCTACCCGTCCATGCCGAGCAGATATCACAACCCAATCTAGACTCACGTGCCAGCAGCCAGCCCCAATCTCCCCAAACCCTTCGTATTCATATACCAATCCAAATGCCTTTTAAATGTTGCAGATGTACCAGCCTCCACCATTTCTTCTGACAGCTCATTACATACCCGTACCATCCTCTGTGTGAAACAAAGTTGCCTGAGAGGTCTCTTTTATATCTTTCCACTCTCACCTAAAACCGATGCCCTCTAGTTCTGGACTCCCCGACTCCAGGGAAAAGACTCTGCATATTACAATATCCATGCCCCTCATAATTGTGTAAATCACTATAAGGTCATCCCTCAGCCTCCGATAATTCAGGGAAAACAACCCCAGCCTGTTCAGCCTCTCCCCATTTCTCAAATTCTACAGCCCTGAAAACATGCTGTTAATTTTTTTCTGAACCCTTTCAAGTTCCACAACATCTTTCCAAGAGGACAGAGACACGAATTGCACGCAGTATTCCAACAGTGGCCTAACCAATGTCCTGTACAGCGGCAAAATGACTTCCCAACTCCTGTACTCAATGCTCTGATCAATAAAAGAAAGCATACCAAACGCCTTCTTCACTATTCTATCTACTACTTTGAAGGAACTATGAACCTGCGTTCCAAGGTGTCTTTGTTCAGAAACACTTCGTAGGATTTTACCATTATGTGTATAAGGCCTGCTATGATTTGCTTTCACAAAACGCAGCACCTCGCATTTATCTGAATTAAACTCCATCTGCCACTTCTCAGCCCATTGGCCCATCAGGTCAAGATACTATTGTAATCTGTGGTAACCGTCTTCGCTTCCACTACACCTCCAATTTTGATGTCATCTGCAAACTCACTAACTGTACCTCTTATGTTCGCTTTCAAATTGGTTATGTAAATGACAAAGAAAAAATAGAGAACCAAGCACTGATCATTTTGGCACACCACTGGTCACAGGTCTCCAGTCTGAAAAAAAAACCCTCCACCACCATCCTCTGTCTTCTACCTTTGACCAATTCTGTATCCAAATGGCAAGTTTTCTCTGCATTTCATGAGATCTAACTTTGCGAATGAGTCTCCCATGGGGAACATTGTCAAATGCCTTACTGAATTCCATATAGATCACGTCTACCGCTCTGTCCTCATTAATCCTCTTTGCTACTTCGTCAAAAACTTAATTATGTGAGACATGACTTCCCACGCCCAAAGCCACGTTGGCTGTCCGTAATCAGTCCTTGCCTTTTCAA
Organism: Hemiscyllium ocellatum; assembly: GCF_020745735.1. NCBI lineage: Eukaryota > Metazoa > Chordata > Chondrichthyes > Orectolobiformes > Hemiscylliidae > Hemiscyllium > Hemiscyllium ocellatum. The sequence goes on along the minus strand of NC_083449.1, from coordinate 12,856,812 downwards.
ATACATGTACATCCTTTCTCTCACGATTCCCTCCAACAACTTGCCCACTACCGAGGTCGGTCTCACTCGTCTATAGTTCCCTAGCTTGTCCTTGCCACTCTTTATGAACAGTGGCACCACTTTTGCCAAAGTCCACTCATTCATCATCTCACCTGTGGCTATCAATCATCCAAATATCTCAGCAGATAAGATGCAGAGCTGGGCTGAGAACTGGCAAATGAAGTTTCATGCGGAAAATTGTGAGGTAGTTCACATCCGAAGACGTAACAGGAATTTGACTACTGGATGAATGGTAAAACTCCTTGCAGTGCAAATGAACAGAGATAACATTGTCCAGGTGAGTAAATCCTTGAAATTTTCCATCGAGACTGATAGTGTTCCTTGAATTTCCTTTTACTTGGATTCTGCCTGACCTGCTGCGCTTTAGCCAGCAACACATTTTCAGCTCGATAGTGTTGTCAAGAAGGCATACGGTGAGTTACTATACGTTTATTACTGTGTGACTGCTTTCGGAACCAGCAAGTCATGCTTCAAGTATACAAGACACTGGTCAGGCCGACATGGAGGACTGTGCACAGTTCCTTTCACCGCATTCTAAGGTGGACGTGGAAGATTTGGAAATGGTTTAGAGGAGATTTACTAGAGTATTGCCTGGAATGGAAGTTTGGTTTTACGTGTAACGGCTGAGGGAACTGAAGCTACTTGCATTGGAGAGGAGATGGTTGAGAAGTGAATTCATCAAGACGTAGAACATAATCCAAGGGTTAGGTAGGGTGGACAGTGAAGGCGTTTTTCCTCGCATGGTGAAGGCTTACACAAAGGGACGTAGTTTAAGATTGAGGGGTGACAGATTTATGTCAGATACAATGAGTTGTTTCTTTACTCAGAGAGTAGTAGTTGCGTGGAATGGCCAGCCTGCAACTGTAATCGATCCCCCGATATTCAGGACATTTTAATGGGCATTGGACATACGTGTGGGCAACAATGGATTGGTGTATGTACGATGGGTATCAGGTTAAATTGATAGGTCAGCACAACATCGAGGGCCGAATAGCATGTTTTGTTCTATGTTCTATGAACTGTTCTATGTTTTATCTTTTAAGTTCGATTAAATACTTCGTGACTCCCGCTGAAAGAAACTATATCAAATATTGGAGTAAATTCTCTGCCTGTTCCCTGAAATCAATTCTCCAGTTACATCCTCCAGCTGTTCCTCGTGTAATATAATGAGTCTCTTCCAAGGGTCAATCTCAGTCGATTTTCGCATTTCGTTTTAGACCAGAAATACCACATATTTCCGCAATTGAAATGCCTGGTTCTGACCAATCATCCAGCGGGAACCTGCATGTGTGGTTGAACAGCTGAAAGTGATTCCATTCTCCCAGGTTCTCTTGCTCTATCATTTCTGTTTGTTTTCTTCACATTTACTGCAAAGACAGAGAAAAGTGAGACTTGCTCTCTCGCATAAAGTACTGACCATATTTTGACTTTTTTTTGATTTTTCTCTTTCCCCTCAATCCTTCAGGCAGAGTGTACGCCAAATGATCAAAGTTGGCATTGATATTCAAACAGTACCCATACGCTTTCTCATGTCCCTGTTGCAATGTAGTTGGAGCAGGAGGTGAGTATGCTTGTGTTTTCAATGTGTGTACATGCATCCCTGTGACTGGTTTTGTGGATGTGTTTAAGTGCGATTACCTCTGTGACCACCTCTACTCGCAATTTCAAATAGTTTAAATGAGTGAAATACAACATGATGACTCAGAATCTAAGACTTTCTGCCTCTCTGCCCCTTTTGCATTCAGAATGATACAATCCCACGCTCCCTACATCATCGTGCACGCATTCAATATTTGCTTGTTGAATACAACATCAATCCTGTTAAAACCCTCAAGTTAATCCAATCGATTACCCAGTCCCCCACTGCATGAAACAACGACAGTCACATTGGTCCTGCGGTCCCCCAGGGTTGGCATGGTGTTTGCAATTACTGCATCATAGTGTCAGAGAGCCACGTTCAGTTCCACCCTCGGTGGATATCTGTGTGGATTTTGCATGTCATTGCTGCGTCTACAAGATTGTTCTTTGAAACTATGGAGAGACCTTGCTAGGCTGAATGACTTGTTTCTGTACTGTAGGTGTTTAATGCCAGTGGACTGCTCCACGACAACATTGACAAATTAATCAAAAGTTAAATCCAACTCGGTAAACGTCTTCCATGTTTGCTTTCTCTTTGGTTGGACGTGCGAGTGTAATTCTGCTGTTGCAATCATTTTCTTACAGTTGTATGGTGCAATACACTGGCGGGTGCAGATACTGAGTCTGACACCAGCACATTTATCTCCCAAAATGTGAGCCTTCTTGACAGAACTAAACTCGGAATTTTCTTTACTTTTTTCCTTCCTTCCATCCTTCCTCTGTCTTCCTTCCTCGCTCTTCGTTCCTCTCACTTCCTTCCTGCCTCTTTAATTCTCTTCTTTCGTCCTCTCTCTTTCTTTCTATCTTTCTTTCCCTATTTCTTCCCTTATATCCTTTTTCTATGCTTCTCACTCCCTTTCTCTATCCTCTTTCTGTCTATTTCTCTCTCTCTCTTCCCTTGTTTCTCTCTGTCCTTCTTTCTTTCTTTCTTTCTTTCTTCAACACCACTGCTGAATTCACCAATCCTTTATTTATTTTCACTAATTGTTCATGAGGAATGCTGTCCGTTCGGTTATTTGTTTCTCGTCGCATTTTCCATTGGAGAATGTTTGGGTATGCGAGTGAAATTCTACTTGAACCATCTGCTGCCCCGATGCTATGGAATGGCCCACAGAGAAATATTTGGCAGGGAATTCTCGGATTTTGATGACACAGAAGGAATCTCTGACACATTTCCAAATCTGGATGGTGAATGGATCTGAAAGGAACTTGCAGGGAGCTGTATATCTACCACGGTTCACATTCTCGATGAAGGTGATCATGGAAATGGAAGGAGCAGCTTATTACATACCTGTTCATTCTAGAGACATTATTAGTTGGTCATTTGCTATGGACTCAAAATGTTAGGCGCTGTAAAAGACCAGTTTGGAGGCGACTGTGTTCAGCAATGCGGTGAGGGCTACTTTCACGATTCAATAGAAATGGAGAAGGTTTTATGGGGGTGTACACAGTCAGGAGCGAATAAATTACAGAGACAGCAGTTAGTTTCAGCCACAGCCTCAGATGAACCTTGGTAGTCCGCATTTACACTTTCACAATTCAATTTATGTCAGCTTTGCAGCACGTGAGAAATAATAAGCATTTCTCTTCCAGCTGGACCTCCCCCTCTTTACACCTTCCTATTCTGCATACTCCTCCAGTGGTTTGGCAGCCAATGGTTACACCTGGAAAGTAAAGACGAGGAGGTAATTGATGAAGTGGTGAAATAATTGTATTGAAAAAGAAACCAGCACAAATGGTTCTTAACTAAAATAAATTCTGCACTCATGGGAAATGACCGCACTGCTTCACCAAATGTCATGCGATTCGATGGTGGACATGCAGGACTGTCACTAGAATCACAATCCATGACTAACTATTCTGAGGTGAAAGCTGCAAAAAGTGTTGCTGGTTAAAGCACAGCAGATCAGGCAGCATCCAAGGAACAGGAAATTCGACGTTTTGGGCCAGAGCCCTTCATCAGGAACGATTCCTGATAAAGGGATCTGGCCCGAAACGTCGAATCTCCTGTTCCTTGGATGCTGCCTGACCTGCTGTGCTTTAACCAGCAACACATTTTCAGCTCTGATCTCCAGCATCTGCACACCTCACTTTTTACTCTAAGTATTCTGAGAACATGTCATCGAATCTCTCAAGGGAAAGTAATGAAGTTCGAATGATATTCAAATTGTGTAAAGAAAGCAAGAAACACCTGCTCCACTCATTTCCTTCAGGGAAAGTAAACTGATATTTTTTTTCCCTTTTCTTCTTCATATGTGACTCCACATACACCGTCATCAAGAATCAAAGAACTAAGAACGGGGAAGTTCTCATGGTCACTGATTTCTTTTTTCTGCATTGTGAACTACCTGGAGAATTGGAACTCTTTATATGTTTTCACAAATTATAATGCTGTTAATAATTGCAAAAGAAGAACTATTCTGTGATGTTCACTTATCAGTCAAACATCTACTCAGATTAAGGAGATTTGTAAGTGGAGAAACAGACATGAATCATGATTAACTTGGTGAAAACCAATGGGAGCACTCTGCAATGTTTCAGCTAAGTAAAATCAAATATGGAGGGCTGCCATCGAACCATTGTTCCAGAACTGATATTCTCAAAGTACAATGTAAATGCTTCTTCTTGTTCATTCAGTCGTTTTGGGCATCATTCGTTTGACCAAATTTATTGTATATCTCTAATTATCCAGATAGAACTGAAAAAAGACAAGCACATTGCAGTGAGTTTGTAATCACATGCAGCTGATTTCCTTCCCTGGAGGACATTTAGAAACACATCAGTTTACATCATATGTTCTGCATGTGTTTACACAGTATCTAAGGCGTAGGATCACTGCTATTTCAACAGGCAGCAGTGTATAATCTGCGTGTTTTGGAAAATAATACGATATCATGGAGTCATATCCGTGCATACAATGGAAAACGACAGTTCTGTCTAACGTCTAAAACGCGGGCTTGATATCCTAAATTAATGAAGTCGCATTTTCCAGCTTGTTGCCCGTATCCAACTAAACCTTTCCTATTCATGTAACCTTGAACATGACTTCCCAACATTGTAACTGCACCAGACTCAGACATTTCGTCTGGCAGCTCAGTCCAGACGCACACAGCCTCTATGTCATAAAGCTGCATTTTGGCGCCTTTTGAATCTTTCCCCTCTCACCCTTAACCTATGCCATCTAATTTTGGTCGCCCCTACCCTAGGAAAAGCATTATGGATATTCAACGTATCCGAGCCTGTGATTTTATAAACTGCCATAAAGTAACTCCTCAACTCCCGAAACATCAAGGAAAAGAGGCACGAAATATTCATTATCTCCCTGTAATTCTAACAGTCCAGCCCCGGCAATATGCTGTGAATATTTTCTCTACCCATTAAAGTTTGCCATCATCTTTCCGATAACAGGTAGATGCTTGGAATTTTTGGTAATCCTAAATTGAACGGAACGTTCAAAAGTAACCTGTCCAATAAACCTGAAACTGTAATACCCGATGAATTGACCAATAAAGGCAAGGGTCCCAAATGTCTTCTTCACAGCACTGTCTAACGATGACTCCACCTTCAAGGAACTACGAACTTGCAACCCAAAATTTCTTACGTCGGCAACACTCCTCTCGACTCATCGTTTAAATATGTAAGTCTTGCCTTGATTTGCATTGCCAAAAGGTAACACCTCATATTTATCCAAATTCCCGACTCAGGCGACTGACTGTGTGGAGTTTGCACATTCTCCACGTATCTGCGTGGGTTTCCTCCGGGTACCCCGGTTTCCTCCCACAGTCCAAAGATGTGCAGGTCAGCTGAATTGGCCATGCTAAATTGCCCATAGTGTTAGGTAAAGGGGTAAATGTAGGGGAATGGATGGGTTTCGCTTCGGCGGGTCGGTGTGGACTTGTTGGGCCGAAGGAACTGTTTCCACATTGTAAATAATCTTATCTAAAAAAAATTATATTCCATCTGCATATCCTGACCCATTGACTCATCTGATCAAGGCCCCGTTGTACTCTGAGATAACCTCCTTCACTGTTAACAATGTAGACAGTTTGGGTGTAATGTGCAAACTTTACAACCATGCTACGATATTAAAATCCAAGTCATTTGTATATAAAATAAACAAAAAAAAAAGGCAGTGGACACGGCAGCAATCCTTGTGGTACGCAGCATATCACAGGACTCTACAATCATCCTCTTTCTCCTACCTTGAAGTCATTTTTGTATCCAAATGTCTAGCTCTCACTGGACGCCATGATATGATCTCAGCTTGCTTCGTTTGCAATGCTTACACGACAAACATAATGACATTGGACATTCAGTAGTTTGAACATTATGAATGTTTTGTGCTTGCGCAAAGTATACTGTTTAAGATTGTTGAGCCATCTGTGAGACAATCGGAAGTAATAGGTGGTACATTGACTTCAACATTGAAATGTTTGCAATGTGGGACAGCTGATAATTAAACTTTGACAAGTCTGCAGCCACTGCACTGACTACAGTATTATAATTCTGGATCAGTGATGCTGGAAGAGCACAGCAGTTCAGGCAGAATACAATGTGGAAACAGTTCCTTCGGCCCAACAGTTCCTTCGGCTATTCTGGCACTCAACATTGTGCAAACTATGTATTGTCGACAGTGATAAAATATTGAAGGTAATGCAATTACTCAATTAGGGATGACTGATATTTGGAAACGGTGTGAATTATGTAAGTACTGCAATACCTACAATGAAGAACAGTTAATATTTGTACGCTCAGCAGTGTTCATGTTATGTATTGTTAAAGTTACTTCAATGTCTACATTAACTGATGACTGATACTTGTACACTCAGCAGTACTATTTTTTCTAATTTGTATAGAAACACAATGTCTGCAGGATTAAAATCTCTATTATATTACAGGTCGACGTTGTCACCCTCTGCTGTGTGCAGACTCGTTATTGTCTGCAAAAAGACAATGCTAACAGCAAGAGATAACTGACATTGGACATTCAGATGTGTGCATTCTGGGTATTGGACACACGAGCTAACAATGAGATGCTTCATTCTATCCAGATTTATCGTGGGACAATACAGTCTTTGTTGAATTCTGACAGACTGAATGGAGCCTTGTGGTCAGTGAGATCCGCGTTAAACGCAACATTTTAACAGACTAATCGACTGTGCAAAAGCAGCGGAGATTGCTGCATACCGCATTCCTGAAATGGTAGTATTTCTTTCAGTTGTGTGATGTTAGACTGATCTGCAACACTTGAGGAGAGATTTGGCTCCAGCTGATTCTCACTACTGGTTTACACTTCAATAATTAGCAATAAATGAAAAGCTACTGAGGGTCGTATTCGTGTGATGGAAATGTCTGCATCTCTTTTTGCCCAGGAGGCTGGGATTCATGTCTCCATTTTCATATCAGATCGAGCAAGAATAAGATTGACGTTAAATGGCATCAATGTATTGTTCAGCATTAAAAATGGCTGTTGTGTGTTGAGGCCAGCATTGACATAGGACACTGCAGCAAAAAGCCTGCTTTTTAAACTCGTTGCCAATCTGCGGAGAATGACGCTTTTTAATCCTTGAAAGAAGCTGTGAAATTACAACAAGATCATTCCTTGATTCTTTTCAGTTGTTCTGCTGCGACTTTCCTTTTCGAGTATCTATTTACTTTCAACATTGCATGGAATGACTAAATGAGATTACAGCTCACCTTAGCCCGGCAGTTTACACTTACTAAGTCTTCAAAGTAATTTTCCTCAATCTGCAAATCAATCTTCGCCAAGTCCCCTTGATGAACCTCTGCCGGTAACTGAATTTCCCCAAACTCAATCATATCTTGGAAGCATACATACTGTTTTATGCGCACTGCTGTGGTACCAAAAGCTACCACTCGGAAAAATCAGCCCTTATATTGTTGCTAACTCTGGGAGCTGAGACTATGCCAATGGCTGTCTGATTGCCGAGATTAAAATAGAAATAGCATGTCTATTCAGCATTCCGTGATGTCCTGGGATCTGGAATGTGCTGTTGGTTCTTTCTTTTCATTCTGAATCTTCCATTCTCTGTATCATTACCTTATTCTGCTTTTCCATCTCTATCTCACTTTTGATTTTATGTATCAACCTGCATCTATTTCCATGCCTGAAACTGATTACTCTATTCTCTGGGTCTCTATCTCTGCTTTGTTTGTTCTTTCTTTGCTTCTCTTGCAAAACAGTTTTTCTTCCCCCGTTTCTCAATTAATTTCCTTGGTTATATTATGCCCTATTCCCTGTGTATTACGGAAATTGAACAGTCTTCCAACATTCTTACGTTCTCCCAGAAGTTATCTTGCCTCCGCCGGGCCAGAATCCGGGAGATCGCCAAATAGATTGACTGGATTCTGAAGTGAGAGGATGAGCAGCTGGAAATCGTGTTACACAATGACACAAATGATATCGACAAGAAAGGGATTGAGGATCAGAAAAGTGACGACAGAGAGTTAGGTTGGAAGCTGAAGAGCAGGGCGAGTACTGCAGTGATCTCAGGTTTCCGACCTGTGCCTCGAGAGAGTGAGGTGAAGTACAGTCAGCGAGTGCAGCTTAACACGTTGCTGTGAGGCAGATGCGGGGGAGGGCTTCAGATACTTAGATATCTGGGATGCCTCCTGGGCAAGCTGTACAAGAAAGACGGGTTGCACCTGAACTGGAGGGGCAAAATTCCTCTGGGTGGGAGATTTGTTAGTGTGGTTCAGGAAACTTTAAACGAGCTTGGCAGGAGGTGTGAACCAGTGATACATATCTGAGAAGGGGGTAATTGGAGATGGTACAGTGACAGGATATAATGAATCCATCAGGAAGGTTATTCACGTAATTAAACAAAGGAATCGGTTAAAGTGCGTCTGCTTTAACGCAAGGACTGTCAGAAATATCATTGTCAAACTTAGAACATGGGACTATGATGTTGTGGCCAGAAAGGAGACATGGGTATCACAAGTGCAGGAATGGTTGCTAGATGATCCAGGGTTTAGAACGTTTAAGAAGAACAGGAAGGGTGACAATAGGGGAGGCGGTATAGCATTGCGAATGAGCGAGTGCATTACAGCTACAAAAACAAAGTTTGTTGAGGAACGTTTGTCTACTGAGTTAATATGGATGGAATTTAGGATCAGCAAGGGAGCAGTCACCTCATTGAAGGTTTTCTACACACACCCAAATAGCATTAGGGAGTCTGAAGAACTAATCGACTGGCAGATTTTGGAAAACCGCATGTAACAGAGTCGTTGTATGGATGACTTCAACTTTCCAAATATTGACTGGGAACTCCTTAGTTCAGGTGACTTGGAAGGAGCCGTTTTTTGTGAGGTGTGTTCAGGAATTTTTCCTTCCTCCCTATTTGGACAGGCTGAAGGCGGAGAGCCCATTTTGGATTTGGTGCTCGGAAATGAGCCAGTGCAGGTGTCAGATCTCGCAGTGGGAGACCATTTTGGTGACAGTGAGCACAACTGCGTTTCATTTATCATAGACTTGGAGAGGGAAAGGAACATTTACCAAGGGAATAAACCTAATTGGGGAATATGGAATAATGATGCTATCAGACAGGAGTTGGGAAGTGTGCCAGGAAAATTGCACAAAAACAAATCATTTACACTTTGCAGAGGGAGCACGGATCTTTCTCCACATGAAGGTGTTCCACTCTGAGCGCCTTAGTGCAACAACAATCCTCTCGATGCCAACGAAGTCAACGTGTGTGTGTCTGTGTCAATATGTGTGTGCATGTCTGTGTCAATATCTGTGTGCTTGTATTTGCATGTTGCGTGTCTGTGTCGATTTATGTTTTTTCGGGTGCGTCTGTTTGTGTACGTGCGTCTGCGTGTGCGTGTTTGTCTTTGTATCTGGTGTGTGGATGTCTGTGTTGGTCTGTGTGCGTATGTGCGTGTCTTTGTGTGTATGTGGTGTGTGGGTGTCTGTGTGTGCGTTAGTCCGTGTGTGTGTGCTGATGCTTTTGTAAGTGCGGTGGTCTGTTTGATTTTGTGTATGTGCCTGTATGTATGTTGGTCTGTTTGTGTGTGAGTAGGTGTCTCTGTGTGCGTGTGTGCATGTGTGGGTGGGTGACTGTATGTGTGTATGTTCATATGTCCCATTGTTTGCATGCCTGTGCATGTGTGTATGCGTCTGTGCATTGGGAGAGCGTGGGTGTCTGTGTGTGTGTGTACGTGTGCTGGTTTGTCAGTGTGTGTGTGTGTGTGTGTGTGCGTGAGTGAGATTGTGTGTTTGTGTGTGTACGTGAAAGAGTGTGGCTGTGTAAAATCACATCAGGTCAGGCAGCATCTGAGATGCAGGAAAATTGACAATGCTACCAAATGAAACTGCATTTTACCAGAGAGCCAGGAATATAATGCAAGATGAAATGATCATTTCAAAATGCTGGAAGTGATGGAATTATGTTGCTCTCGTCCCAGAGAACCGTCGGGCAGACAAATTATGGTGGTTGAACCTGATGGTCAACACTCGTCCGGTATGGAGGTGGGAAATTGAACCTGCGCTTTTGACCTTCCTCTGCATTAGAAACCAATCATCCAGCCAACTCCGTGGGGGATATGCAACTGCTATGAACAGAAATAGTTAAAGGCAAATGGCAACATACAATTGGATAAGAAGGAAGAAGCTCCGAGTCAGACAATATTCATGATAAAGACTCACTGAGATATTACAATAATTTCAATATTGTATTGCTGGAGACAATACATCTTCTGCACACTGATGAGTGGTAAGAGTCTAAGACATCGCATTGTTGTCCAAACGACCCAAGTTATAAACTCTTGCCTGTAATCAAACACGTTAGACATAATGTAACCATTTGCAGAACTGATGAGTTTCTAAATGTCCTCCAGGGAAGGAAACCAGCTGCATGGGATTACAAACTCACTGCAATCTGCTTGTCTTTTTAACTTCCCACTGAATAATTAGAGATGTACAATATATTTGGATCAGCCACATCGACTGGATGAACAAGAAGAGAATTTACATTATCCATTGAGGTTTTCAGTTCTGGAACGATGGTAGATGCTACCACTCCTTATTTGATTCTACAAAGCTGAGTAACTGCAGAGAATTCCCATTGATTTTCACCAGGTTAATCATGATTCATTTCTGTCTCTCCACTAGCAAATCTCCTTAATCTGAGAAGATGATTCACTGCTGAACGAAATGGTCCTTTTTAATACACATCACGGAATCGTTCCTTATTTTTACAATTATTAACAGCAATGTAGTTTGCGTTATCATATAAGGAGTTCCAATTCTCCAGCTAGTTCATAGTGCAGAAAGAAGAAATCAGCGACCATGAGAACTGCCCTGTTCTTTGTTATTGGATTCTTGGTGACAGTGCAGCTGTGCACGGCTGATGAAGGAATGCAACCACCTCCTCTCTTTAAAAGTGAGTCTGTTTCGCCTCAAACAGCCTTTAGAAGCATTCAGAACGTCACGTGAATCTGATTAGTCCCCTGAAAAGTACATTCTCATCTGTCGTGTTTAGTGTTACAAATGCCTAAAAATGAATAAATTGATATCTACAAAAATCCGGATTTGGAATGGACGCATTTCTGGCAAAGCTAACATTTTTTGTACCTTTCTAATCGTCCCAGAGGACATTCAGAGGTGAATCACATTTCACATCTGAATGATAAGAATATCAGTTTACTTTCCCTGAAGGATATGAGTTGATTTGGATTTCCTACATTCATTTCACAATTTGCACGTCATTCAAACTTCATTATCTTCCATTGAGATATTGTAAGACAGGTCCTCAGAACATGAGCTTGTTCTGGATTGTGATTCTGCGGACAGTCCTGCAAGTTCACCCTCCAGTCTCACAGCATTTGGTGAATCATTGCAGTTAGTTCCCTTGAGTGCAGAATTCATTTTAGTTCAGAAGCATTTGCAGTGTTGCCTTTTAGATTAGAATTATTTCACCATTTCATCAATTACCTCCTCATCTTTGCTTTCCAGATTTCAAGGCCTGCCAACAGGCTGGAGGATTCTGCAGGGTTGGAGATTGCCCGGAGAATCAAATCGAGTTGGATGTGAAGTGCTTATTGCTTCTTAAGTGCTGCAAATACGTCGCAAATTGAATCGTGAAATCGTAAAAGTGGGTTACCAAGGTGCATCTGAGGCTGCGGCAGAAATTGGCTGATATCTCTGTAATTTATTGTCTCTTGACTGTGTACGTGCCCATAAAACCTTCTCCATTTCTGTTGAACCGCGAATGAAGCCCTCACTGTATTGCTCACATGTCGTGCCACGTGTCTTCTTACAGATTGTGCGCAGTATGAATGATAATGTCACACCTTTGGGGCGTGGATGTCGAAGAAAGTCCAATAAGTAGCAGAAACGCAGTCGTCTCTGTCGGCTGCAAACTAGCCTCCTTCAGAATCTTACAGTTTGAGTCCACAGCGAATGACAGACTAATACTGTCTCAAGTATGAACAGGTGTACAATAAGCAGCTCCTTCCATTTCCATGGTCACCTTTATCCAGAAAGTGAACGGCGGCAGATATACAGGAATTCCATTACCCTGCTAGTTTCTCTCTGTTCCACTCAACGTCCTGATTTCGAAATCTATAAATGGTTACTTATATTTCATCAATATCCGAGAATTTGCTCCCAAACGTTACATTGTGGGCCCCTTCACAGCACCCGGCCAGCAAATGGTTCAAGTAGAAGTTCAGTCGCATCCCCAAACATTCTCAAACGGGCAACTGTGACGAGCGACAAATAACCGGGCAGTCAGCGTCACTCATGACGCATCAGTGAAAATAAATCATGGTTTAGTGAATTCAGTGTAGCTGTGCTTTTCGGGGAATTAATCACTGGGATATGCTTCCCTCCCACACCTCGCTTTCATCTGACTGCAACTCTGTCTTGTTGATTACTACTGAGTTGTTTTCCATCCTACCATTCTCTTTGACTCTCAAGAGTCGACTGTGTACAGACAAGTGGGTTAACTCAGACTACAACAGGATCTGGACCAGTTGGGCTGTGAATTGGCAGACTGGATTTAATTCAGATAAATGCGAGGTGTGGAATTTGGGAAAGCAAATCTTAGCAGTACTTGTACACTTATTGGTAAGATCCTAGGAAGTGTTGCTAAACAAAGACACCTTGGAGTGCAGGTTCATAGCTCCTTGTAAGTGGAGTCGCAGGTAGATAGGATAGTGAAGAATGACATTGGTATGCTTTCCTTCATTGGTCATAGGAGAAAGTGAGGACTGCAGATGCTGGAGATCAGAGCTGAAAATATGTTGCCGGAAAAGCACAGCAGGTCAGGCAGCATCCAAGGAGCAGAAGAATCAACGTTTCGGGCATGAGCCCTTCTTCAGGAATGAGGAAAGTGTGCCCAGCAGGCTAAGATAAACGGCAGGGAGGAGGGACTTGGTGGAGGGGCGTTGGAAATGCGAGAGGTGGAATAAGGTTAATGTGAGGGTGATAGCCCGGAGTGGTGGTGGCGTCAGAGAAGTCATGAAGAAGAATGCAGGTTAGGAAGGTGGTGCTGAATTAGGACTGAGAAAAGGTGGGGGGAGGGGAAATGAGGAAACTGGAGAAACATGTGTTCATCCAATGTAAATGGAGGGTTCCTAGGCGGAAGATGAGGCGCTCTTCCTCCAGACGCCATGTTGCTATGGTCTGGTGTTGGAGGAGTCCAAGGATCTGCATGCACTTCATGGTGTGGGAGAGGGAGTTGAAGTTTTCAGCCACGTGGCGGTTGGATTGGTTCGTCCGGGTGTCCCAGAGGTGTTCTCTGAAACGCCTCGCGAGCAGGCGGCCTGTCTCCCCAATATAGAGGAGGCCACATCGGGTGCAGAGGATGCAGTAACTGATGTGTGTGGAGGTACAGTTGAATTTGTGGCAGATATGGAAGGATCCCTTGGCGTCTTGGAGGGAAGTAAGGCGGGATGTGCGGGTGCAAGTTTTGCATTTCTTGTGGTTGCAGGGGAAGGTTCCGGGAGTGGAGGTTGGGTTGGTGGGTTGTGTGGACCTTGCGATGGAGTCATGGAGGGAGTGGTTTTTCCAGAACGCTGATAGGGGAGGGGAGGGAAATATATACCTGTTAGTGGGGTTCCTTTGGATTTGGCGGAAAGGACGATGGAGGAAACGATGTATATGGAGGTTGGTGGGGTGGTAGGTGAGGACCAGTGGGGTTACGTTCTGGTGGCGATTGGAGGGGCGGGGCTCAAACGTGGAGGAGGAGGAAGTGGAGGAGATGCGGTGGAGAGCATCGTCGATCACGTCTGGGGGACATTGCGGTCTTTGAAGAAGGAGTCCATCTGAGTTGTACGTTATTGTAACTGGTCCTCCTGGGAGCAGATGCGGCGGTGAGGAAGGAATTGGGATTATGGGATTGCGTTTTTAAAGGGGGCAGGGTGGGAGGATGTGTAGTCTAGGGAGCTGAGGTAGTCGGTCGGTTTACAGTAAATGTCTGTGTTGATGTGGTCGCCCGAGATAGAAATGGAGAGGCCTAAGAAGGGAAGGGAGGAGTCTGAGACGAACCATATAAGTTTGAGGTCGGGCGGAAGGTATTGGTAAAGTGGATGAACTGTTCATCCTCCTCATGGGAGCACGAGGCAGCGCCGATACAGTCGTCAATGTAGCGGAGGAAACGTTGGGGGTGGAGCCAGTGTAACTGCGGACGATGGACTGTTCCACATATCCTACGAAGAGGCATGCATAGCTGGGGTCCATGCGGGTGCTCACGGCTACTCCTTTGGTTTGGAGGAAGTCGGACGATTAGAAAGAGGTGCAGGGTGAGGAGCAGTTCAGTCAGTCGAAGGAGAATGTCAGCGGAAGGATATTGGTTGGTTCAGCGGGAAAGGAAGAAGTGGAGGGCGTTGAGTCCTTCGTGATGGGGCATGGAGGTGTACAGGGACTGGATTTCCATGGTGAAGATAAGGCGCTGGGGACTGGGGAAGCGAAAAACATGGAGGAGGTGGATGGCATGGGTGGTGTCCGATGTAAAGATGTGGAATTCTTGGACTTCGGGGACAGGACCGTGACGAGGTATGCAGAGATGAGTTTGGGGGGCAAGAGCAGGCTGAGACATTGGGTCGGCCGGGGCAGTCAGGTGTGTGGATTTTGGGCAGGAGGTAGAAACGGGGGGGTGCGGTGTTTTGGGACTACGGGGTTGGAGGAGGTGGATGGGAGATCCCCTGAGGTGATAAGGTTATGGATGGTCTGGTAGATGTTGGTTTGGTGGTGGGAAGTGGGGTCATGGTCTAGGGGACAGTAGAAGGAGTGGTCCGTGAGCTGGCATTTAGCCTCAGCGGTGTAAAGGTACGTGCTCCTAAACACTACGTCGCCTCCCTTGCCTTCTGCTTTGATAGTGAGGTTGGGATTGGAACGGAGGGAGTGGAGTCCTGCATGTAACGAGGGTGAGAGATTGGAGTGGGTGAGAGGGGTGGAGAGGTAGAGATGGTTAATGTCTGATAGCAGTTGGCTATGAAGAGATCGAGGACAGGTAAGAGGCCAGCACGGGGCGTCCAGGTGGATGGAGCGTCAGAGGGAGAAGGGGTCGTCAGAGGGTGGGCGAGAATCCTGGTTGAAGAAGTAGGCACGGAGGCGAAGGCGGTGGAAAAATTGTTTGATGTCTCGCTGCGTGTTGAACACATTAATCTGAGAGCAAAGGGGAATAAAAGTGAGGCCCCTGCTGAGGACAGATATTTAATCCTCAGAGAGTGGTCGTTCTGGAGTAATAGTGAAAACTCGGCAGTACTGGGAGCTATGACCTGGTGTGGGGCTGGAGCTGGGCGTGGGGGCGGAGTTAGGCGTATGGGCGGGAATCAGGGAGGGGACAGAGATCGGCGTGGTGGCGGGGTTAGGTATGGTGACGGAGATTGGCGTGGGGGCGGGGTTAGGCGGGGTGACGGAGATCGGCGTGGGAGCGGAGACACATGCACGGTGGTCGTTGTGCAGGTCATTGATGTGGCTGAGGGTGGAAATGACTGAGGTGACGGTATCCCAGGAGGAAGTGGCTGTGCCGACGGCAGAAACGGTGTTATTCCCGACAGCCATGGAGCCCGCGAATCTGTCGGCGGTGGTCTTTCTGGCAATCTTGGAGGCGGTTGTCTGGGTATCGATCGCAGAGGCTGCAAGGTCAGTGGGTGTGGAAGTGACGCCATGGTTCACGGCGGCGGTTGCTTCTCATGGTGCTGCAGTGAGCGCGTGGTTAAAGGCGCCCGAGTGATTTTGGAGGCCAATGGAAGATTCTGAAAGAGTTGGGGAACTCAGAGTGTGGGGGTAAGTACATGAAAGTTTTTGGTACTTACTGTCTTTATTTTCCCATGTGGCTCGGAAAAACTGTTGGTTTAGTTTATACAATGTTCTGTGAATGAAGAACAGTACAGTTTCTTTGCAAGTCTGTGAGAGTGTTGTCCTGAGGTGGGGTAGGTCTAATTGTAGGGAATATAGGTAGCGGCACATGGCTGCAAGCGTGGAGCAGAGGATCCGGAGGTAGATCTGTTGCTAGAGGCTTCGGATTTGTTGTAGGTGCTGGTTGTCCTGGTTGGGTCCAAATTCTGTTGTTCTGAATGTAGTCCATCGTCCGTGCGGGCTCTGTCGCTTCTGTAGGCAGGTGCTGAGGAAGGAGATATGGCTGTGGTAGCTAGTCTGTTTGAGAATGTGGCTGAAGAGCTTCTGGGCAGAGGAGATGATTTGGGGTGTGCAGTGTGAGAGGGAGTCACTGAAATTCTTGTAGAAGGAGGAAGAGAGCTTCTTCAAGGAAGGCATTCTTGCAGGAGGATTCGCAGTAGGTTAAAATCTTCGAGGAAAAAGTGAGGACTACAAATTCAGGAGTTCCGAGCTGATAATGTGTAACTGGAAAAGTGCAGCAGGTCAGGCAACATCCAAGGAGCAGGAGAATCGAAGTTCCGTGGATGAGCACTTCTTCATAGTGCCCTTGGTCATCGTATTGAGGAGTTGGGAGGTCATGTTGGTGCTGTGCAGGACATTGTTGTAATGTTGCATGCAGTTCTGGTCTCCTTCCTATCGGAAAGATGGTGTGAAACGTGAAAGAGTTCAGAATTAATTTGCCAGGATGTTGCCAGCGTTGAGGATTTGTGCTATAGGGAGAGGTCAACAGGCTGGGGCTGTTTTCTAAGGAGTGTCGGAGGTTGAGTGGAGACCTTACAGAGGTTTGCAAAATGATGAGGAGCATGGATAGGATAAATAGGCGAAGTTATTTCCCTGGGATTTGTGAATCGAGAACTAGATGGCACAGGTTTAGGGTTGGAAGGGAAAGATAGAAAAGAGGCCTAATAGGCAACTTTTCCACGCAGAGGGTGATGCGTGTTTGGAATGAGCTGCCAGAGGAGGTAACGGAGGCTGGTGCAATTTCAATATTTAAAAGGCATTTGAATGGGAGTATGAATCGGATGGGTTTGTAGGGATATGGGCCACATGCTGGCAGGAGGGATGAGATTGGGTTGGGATGTCTGGTCGGCATAGACGGGTTGGACCGAAGGGTCTGTTTCCATGCTGTACATCCCAATGACTCCATGACTCTTCATATCTTTGTTTTCATTTTTATTCTTTTCCTGTCCCTTTCTCTTAAATATTCTCTCCCCCATCTTCATGTCTTTCTATTTCATCAGCGTTCCTTCCGTGTTTCTTTCCTTCATTCTCTCCAAGTCTCGAACTATTTCATTCTTTTTTTCTGTCGATCTCACTTCTATCGCTTCACTTGTCTGTCACACTTCTACAGTTGTCACCTGTTTAATATATCTCTTTTTGTTCTTTGCATCGTTATCACTGTATGACAATTTTTCTCCCGGTTTCTCATTTTTCACTCTGTCTTGCTTTCCCCTGCCCCTTGCTTTATTTTCTCTTTCTGCCTTTTGTCTGTCGTTCCAGGAAATGGAAAAACAGAAATGACAGAGCAAGAGAAGCTGGGAGAATGGAGGTTCTCCCTGAACGATTAGAAAGAAACAGCCATTTCAATTGCAGAATTCTGTCTATTCTCTGGTCTAAAATAGTGTGCGAAAATAGGCAGAGGCGAATGTCAGTGGATGTGTGGGGGCTACTTTTAAGCAGCTATTTCATAACTTTTAGTAATGATGGACGATAGCAAAAAGGAAGACTCGAGAAAAAGATGAACCAGTCATGGTGAACAAAAGCTGTCAAGGATACAAACCAGTCATAAATTAAAGAATTCAGATTGGCAAGCAATAGAGTCGGCCGAATTTGGGATGTTTATTTTCGGAACCAGAAACAGGTAATACAGAGATAAATGAAAAGGAACAGCATAACATTGACAAGCAATATATAAATCAGCTGCAAGAGCGTTTCCATACAGCATTAAACAAAATAAAATTTATGTGTAAACATTGGAAAAATGTCAGGATATCATAAGTGGGACAGCCGGAGGATGGAAATGGGGAGTTGATTTCAGGGAACAGGCAGAGAATTAACTAAAATATTTCGCATTGTTCTTCACAGGGGACATTACGGATTATGTAATAGCACATAGAATATTAAAGAGAGAACGTTACAGAACATTAGAGGTTCTTCTGCCCTCAAAGACGTGCTGACCTGTCAATTTAATCTGACACCCATCGAACATACACCGTTCCATTGTTGTCCATATATATGTCCAATGCCTATTTAAATGCCCTTAACATCAGGGAGTTTACTACCTTTGCAGGCAGGCCGTTCCATGCCGATACTACTCTCTGAGTAAAGAAACTGCCCATTGTATCAGACCTAAATCTATCACCCCTCAAATTGTATGCCTGGTTCGCTCTGTCTATCCGTCACCGAGGAAAAAGTATCTCACTGTCCACCCAACCTAACCCTTGGATTATGTTATACGTCTCGATGGAATCACCTCTCAACCTTCTCCTATCCAACGAAATCAGTTTCAGTTCGCTCAGCCTTTCCTCGTCAAACATTCCTTCCATTCAAGGCAACACCTGAGGAAATTTCATCTGAACCCTTTCCAAAGCTTCCACGTCATTCCTATATTGTCGTTGCCAGAAATGTACAAATACTCCATGTTCGGCCTTGCCAGTGTCTTGTACACCTGAAACACGACCTGTCGGTTCCGAAACCACTCACTCTACCAATGAAAGCCAACACATCGGATGCCTTTTTGACAACCCTATCAGCCTGGGTGGAAAGTTTCAAGGATTTGTGTACTTGGACAAAGTTATCTCTCTGTTCATATGTACTGCTAAGAATTCTATCATTACCCCAGGACTCGGCATTCCTGTTACTTCGGAAGTGAACTCGCTCACACTTGCCTCTGTTAAACTTTATTTGCCACTTCTTAGCTCAGCTCTGCAACTTATCTATGTCGTTCCTTTCCCCATAACATCCGTCGGCAATATCCAGAACTCTGCCTACCTGAGTGTCATCAGCAAATTTACTAACCCATCCTTCTATGTTCACATCCATGTCATTTACAAAACTGACAAACAGAAGAGAGCCAAAAACAGATCCTGTGGCACATCACTGATAACTGATCTTCAGGATGAACATTTTCAATCAATTACCACCCACTGTCTTCTTCCAGCGAGCCAAATTCTGACTCAAACCGCTAAATCACCTTCAATCTCGAAACACTGTATTTGTGCAATAGACTACTGATCGGAAACTTATCAAATGCCTGTCTCTGAGGTTAGTATGCCCCCATCAGCCGCTTTGCCTTCATTCACATGTTTTGTCACCTTCTTGAAAAACTCAATAAGGTTATTGAGGCACCAACTACCCTTCTCAAAACCTTGTTGACTATCCTTTATCAAATTCCTGCTTTCAAGATGATGTAAATTTTATCTCTCACAATATTTTCCAACAACTTACCCAGAACCGAAGGAAGTCTCACTGACCTTTCATTATCAGGTTTATCCCGACTCCCCTTCTTAAACACCATAACAGCATTTGCTGTCCTCCAATCTCCTGACACTACTCCTGTCGACAGTGATGACATAAAGGTCAAAGGAAAAGGCTCTGCAATCTTGCCTCTGCTTTCCAGAGAAACCGAGCGTAAACCCCATCCAGCCCAGGGAACTTACCTATTTTCAGATTTTTTAAAATTGCTAATACCTCCTCTTTGTCATCCACAATCCCATCGAACCTATTAGCCTGCATCTCCATATTCTCACTAACATTTCCCTTTTCCAATGTCAACACTGATAAAAAGTCTTCATTCAACACTTCCCCATGTACTCAGTTTCCACGGTCACCCACCCACTACAATCTTTGATTGGCCTAATCTTCCTCCAGTCATTCCTTAATTCCTGATATTCCTATCAATAGCATGAGAGCTTTCCTTGACCTTATCCAGTAACAATTTCTCATATACTCTCCTGACTCTTCTTAGCCGTCTCTGTGGGTCTTTTCTGGCGAACGTATAACTCTCAAGCCCCCTAATGACACTTCACAGCTCGTCCTACCATTAGCCTTTTTCTCTCTCTGTACAAGAGCTTCAACTTCTTTAGTAAACCATGACTGATAGGTGTATACTTATCAAGAACTCGCAGTAACAACTCCTTGAACAAGGTCCACATTTCATGTGTGTCCAACCCCTGCAGTTTCCTTCCCCATCCTATGCATGTTAAATCTTGCCAATCACATCATAATTGCCTTCCCCAAGTTATCCCTCTTGCCCTGCAGTATATACCCATCCCGACCATTGCTATTGCAAACGTAACCGAATTTTGATCACGATCGCCTAAGTGCTCACTACCTCTAAAAGTAACATGTGGCCGCGTTCATTCCCCAGTACCAATTCCAGTATGGCCTTGGCCCTTGTTGTCCTGTCTGCACCCTGTGTCAGAAAGACCGCCTCCGTGCTTTGGACAGAAACTTACCTATCTAAACTACTTGAACTATATTATTCCCAGTCAGTATTTGGAAAGTTAAAGTCCACCATAAAAAAAAATTACTCAGTTACGACCATTCCAATCGCGAATCATCTTTGGTATTCTTTCCTCTACATCACTAGAACTATTCGGAGACCTGTAGAAAACTCCCAGCATGGTGACCTCTCCTTCCCTGTTTCTAACCTTAGCCTAAACTACCTCAGTGGATGAGTCCTCAAACGTTATCTCAGCTGCTGTAATACCACCTTTAATTAACAATGCCAACCCCAGTCCAAGCACACCCCTTTTAGCATCTTCTCTGTTCTTACTGAAACGTCTAAATCCCAGAATCTATCACAGTCATTCTCTCCCTCCTCTAACTATGTCTCTGAAGTGGCCACAACATCGAAATCCCCGGGATCAATCCCTGCTGCAAGTTTTCCGAAAGTTGTCTGGATGCTCCTTGCATTTAAGTACACACATTTTATATCAAAATCCTCATTGCCGGTGCACTCTTACGACCTTGTAATCCAATCACTGATTTCACTACCCTCAAACGGCTGTTCACTGGAACTACAGTTCAGATTCCCATCTCCCTGCCGCATTAGTTTAACTCCGTCCCCTGAAGAACATTAGCAACTCAACCCCCTACTCCCAGAATATTTGTACACCTCTGGAACATGCGAAGTCCACTTTGTTTGTAGAGGTGCCACTTTTTCCAGACAGAGCACCAATTATGCAAGAATAAATGATGTATGCAAATGCTGCCCTTGCTAGTGATGACGACAACACGTGAAACAAATGTATTAAAGGCGAAATAAACCTAAAAGCTGTGAATGCTGGATCTCTGAAATAAAATTCTCCAGTATCTGAAAATGTTGGGGAATATCTGCAGGCATGGAGCCTCTGTCGGGAGAAAAAAAAAATAAGATAAATTTCGAGTTCAGAAAATGTACCTCACATCAGAACAGAAAGCAACTGGGAAATAATGTTATATGTTTTGGTATCAGGGATGGTTGGGCTTGGGGTGGGGGGACGGTGTAGTCGGGTGTATGGTTTGAATTGAATGGATGGAGAAATGCCCAGAAAAAGAAGGGGGAGAAAGAAAGAAAAGGGGGCAAAGGGAATCCTAATGATGAATTTGACGTAAAACAAAACGGGAGTTTATTCTAACTTTTCTGCTTTTCTCGTGTTCACGTCCATTTAGGTATGTCCTGCTTAAAGTGAGTTTTGTTCCCTCTGTCTCACTTCTCTGGGTATTTTCATGAAATCATTGGGAAAACTGGTGCTGCCATTATATTTGCTGAGATAAATAGAAGGTAATGCGAATTGTCAACTACGTCTTTGGTCAGAGGAACTGTTACTATGGGACTGTGCAGAAATGTAACGACTGTCTCAGCTAACAGTAAAACTGAGGCATTTTCAACACTGAATTGGTGCACGATTTGTGTGGGAAAACGACTTGGTCCTGTCATTGTAAAGTCAGTGGAGGCGCAGTGGATGCTTTCTTCGGGTTTGTGTTGTCAGCTGTGTTCACTCAAGGTTATCCGAATGTCTAGTGACCCCCTCTCTTGATGAGATATGGGTACTGCATTGACAGTGTGTCTGGGTCCATGGTAAATAATTGATCAGAGACTGCACAGAAGGGAAGGTCTGGATACAAGGAGGAGAAAGTCATTGCACTATACTCCCTGAGATTTCCAGTGACATTTTTCAAAGCTGAATCCATTTAAATGTGAAAACAGCTTGTTCCAAAAACGAGATGGGCGCTGAGCTGTGTCTCCACATTCAGTACAACCTATAGCCTTCCATCTGGGACAGGACTGTGCTGACCCTCAGCATTAGGTGAACTGGATTGATTCTGGAAATTTCAAGGCAGGACTGGTCGACATATCCATCATCTCCAGAGTGCAGTTCACTGATGCATCATTAGTTGACAGAACTTCCTTATTTCTGTGCACTATGTTATGGAGAAAGTCACCTCCAACTGCTCCTGTCTAGCAGATTTGAGGGGCTGAATGGAACATAGTTACATGGGACTGAGGAGCAGGTGTGTGTCACTGGTCATTTCGAGCCATCTCCACTTCTCAGTTAGTTTATGGGTGATCAAGTTGTGGTCTCGTCCTCACTTTCCTGCCTGTGTCTCATTATCACTGACTCACTTCTCTGTCAATTAATTAAAGAGCACATTGAAGAAATGTAAACAGAGAGGCACCACAAACATCTGAAGAAGAGAATTCCCACTCGAAAGGTCCTTACAGTTTTTCTCCTCAACTCTCTTACAGAGTCACACAACACGGGTCCTTGTCCACACTGACCAGTCATCCCAATCTAATCACGTCCCATTGGACAGAAGTGGACCCATATTCCTCCAACTCCTTCCTATTAATATGAATATCGTAGTGCCTTTTTAATTTGTAACGTTACCATCCTCCATCACCTTCTCTGTTGGTCAGTTCCACACACACACACACCACACTCTGATGAAAATTCTGTCCCTTTTGTATCTTTGTCCTCTCACCTTAAATATTTTTCCTTTAGTTTTTTGCTCCACGATCCTGGGAAAAATACCTTGGCTATTCAGGCTATCCAGCCCCCGCATGATTTTATAAGCCACTATAATGTTACGCCCAGGCCTCTGATGCTCCAATGTCAAACATAAAGCCCCAGCTGCGCAGCGTTTTCCTGACAGTCAATCACTCCTTTTTTAGCAATTTGCTTGTAAATCTTTTCTGCACTTTGACAAGTTTAACAACATCTTTTCGATAGCAGTGAGAACCAAATTAAACACATTATTCTAAATGTGACAAACCAACATTGCACACAGTCGTAACATCATCTCCCAAGTTGCATACTCAATGCGCTGACAAATGAAGTCAAATATATCAAAAGCCTTCTTCACGATCCTGTCTACTGTGACTCCACGTTCCAGGAAATATGACCCCGCACCCTTTTGTTCTCTAACACTCCCCAGGTCCCAACCATAAATTGTTTAAGCTCTGCCCTGTTTTAACTTCCCAAAATACAACACTGCGCATTTGTCTAAATTAAACACAATTTGTCACTTCTTAGCCTATTGACCCATCTGGTCAACGTCGCATTCTACTCTGAGGTAAACATTTCTGGCCCACTGTTCCTCGAATTTTATCTCACCTGCAAACATACTAAACAGGCAAATGTTCACATTCAAATCATTTATATAAATGACACGAATTAGTGAACTCAGCACCTGTGGTACACCACTGGTCACAGGGTTCCAGTCTGGAAAGCAATCCTGTGCGAACCACTATCTCCTATCTTCAAACTAATTTTGTAGTCAAATAGCATGCTCAGCTTGGATCCATTTTAAATCTAGCATGACTAACGCGTCTGCCAGATGGCATCCTGTCGAGCGCCGAGCTGAAGTCTATATGAATAACGTCTCCCACACTGCCTTCATCAATCTTCTTTTTCACCTCCTCAAAAGGTAATCGAGTTTGTTAGACATGATTTCTCATGTACAAAGCCATGATGAGTATTCCTAATCTGTCGTTGCATATAAAAATGCGTGTAAATCTCCATCACAGTCAATTCTGTTCAACAACCTATGCACCAATATTATCAGGCTCACTTATTTATTATTCAGGTCATCATTCAACACATGAAGTTATTCAGCTCTTACACGCTGCTCTCTGTGGGATTACTTCCAGAACAGTCGGATTGGGCTCAATTCCCTTCCCTTGAGGAAGTGGGCAGATTCCAATGAATCTTCATCAGAAATCCGGCATGAGTGGTAAAGATGACTGAGGAGTTTTCAGCTCACAGATGTTACTGGGAGGAGGAATACGGCGAGAGGGAGGGAACAATAGGCTGTTCCTTCTCAGGAAGGTTGCACCTTTTACTCTCTGAGTTGATTCTCACAATAACATTATCCATCCCCAAAGTGGACCGAATGAGGTCTCTTTGAACAATGATAGAACTGTATGAATTCATTACATTCCGTGTTCCACGTAGGACATCATTGTTGCTGTCGTACACAATGTCATTTCTTTGGTAACAAGTAGTCCCACTGGATTTGAATAGGTGTTCAAATGTGCCATATAATTTTAAAATGCATCGTTTAATATCTTTACAATGTTTGTATATTAATGAATGTGTCTTATTCTTAAATGACCTCAACAAGTTTTACTCTCCCATACAAGATACAGTATTCAGCAGGTATTCACTAGCTCAAAACTTTATATGGACATGAAGAATATTTCTCATTATAAGGCCGAAACGACTAATTGTGCATATCATAATACCTTCGTTCTAAGATTGAGTAAAGAGTAAAATCTTTGAAAACTTTCCAAAGTCATTGGTTGTTCACTGCAGGGAATTACAACCGCACACAGTACATTAGATATGGTCACAGTAATGGCCTGTACCGATGCAGTAAAAAAAGTCATTACAATCATCCCCTATACCATTTGCAAGAAACAGTGTCATTCCATTTGTTTTCTAAATAATTTGCTATATCTACAGACTATCTTGATGTGATTTGTGTGCCAGGGCACAGAAATCTGCATTCTGTCTCCAATTGTATAATTTAAAGTTGTTTTATGCTTCCTCCAAAGCACAAAGTTTGCATTGCTGACATTGCGCTGTTTCACTCTTTGCCAACAATTTGCTCACTTACCTTCCCTGTCTGCATCCCATTGCAGAAACTATGTCTCCAATTGACATTTTATTGAATGATTATCATGGTGTATGAGCAAACTAAGCTCCAGTCCATTCAGCCCCTTCCTTCAAATCATTAAACTTGATGGTAATTTGTTGATAACCTCAAATTGATACCTGACGAATGCTCCTCCTGCATGATGTGGGAGGTAAGGGTCACCTGTAGTGTCCCTCCTGACTTCATTTGTGTGATGCCTAAACAACTCCAGCTCGTTGAGGGAATTGGAGTTTCAATTGGATTTTCTTTGGATAACTGAGGAGTTACAGGAAGTTAGCTCCTCCACAACCACGTGAAGAAGGTAGAGTGTCTACTGTCAGAAATAGGAAAAGGAACTGGCAGCAAGTGCAGTAAAGACATGTGGTGGTTCCCCTGAACACCAAGTATACCGTGTTGGATACTGTTTGGGGGTTGGGCTACACAACAGAGGAAAACGATAGGGTGCAGGTATCTGTCGCAGAGTCTGTCTCTGTTGCCCAGAGGGGAAGGGGAAGAGGAAGAGGTTTTGATAACGGTGATTTCATTGTCAGGGGGACAGGTAGGAGGTCTTGTGGGAACGACGGAGACTCACGGTTGGTGTGTTTCCTCCCTGGTGTCAGAGTTCATAATATCTCTGATCGTGATTTTGTGAACCTTTCGGAGAAGAGGGAGCAGGCCAAAATCGTGGTCCATATTGGCACCGACAAAGAAGGTAGGAAGATAGATGTGTATCTCAGGCAGAAATTCGGGGAAGTTGGGTGGAAACTTCGAGCTGGAACAACAGAGATTTTATCTCTGTTTTGTTTGTTCGTCACACTTGCGGGTGAAGCGAGGATAAGGAAAAGAATGGAGCTGAAGATGTGGCTGCAAGAATAATATAGAAGAGAGGTTTTTTGATTCGGCGATAACTTGAGCTCTATCTGGGGAAGGTGGCTCCTCTAAAACAGGATGGTCGTCGAATGAGCCAAAGAGGTACCAATATCCTTGCGTTGGGATCAGAATTGTTAATGGTCTTCGGGGGAGGTGTTTTAAACTAATGCAGCAGGCAGATGACAACATGAACTGTAGTTCCAATGTACAGGGAGTTGAGGGTAAAGAAGTCAGGGATAGAATTACGAGGTCGTGATAGGGCACATGTAATCAGGAATTTGAATTGAAATGTGTGTACATCAATGCCAGGAAAATCCAGAATATGATGAGTGAACTTGCAGCCTGGTTTGTAACTGGGATTTCGATGTTGTGGCCACTTCAGAGATGTATCTAGAGGAGGGACTGGAATGTTTGTTGCAGATTCCGCGATGTAGATGTTTCAGTAAGAACCGAGAAGGTGATGAAAGGGCTTGGGGCTGATGTGGAGGGGTTGGCATTGTTAATCAAGTGTAGTATTACAGCAGATGAGATAACATTTGAGTACTGAGATAGTTTGGGATGAGGTTAGCAACAGGAAAGGGGAAGTCACACTATCTGGTTTTTCTATAATCTTCGGAATTATTCCTATTATGGAGAGAAAAGGGATAGCAAAGCTGATTCTCGATAAGAGCGAGAGTAACTGCGTAGTTGGTAGGGGACATAAACTTCCCCAATATGTGCTGGGAATAATACAGTTCAAGTATTTTAGATGTGCAAGTTTCTGCTCAATGTGTGCTGGAGAGTTTTCTGACAAAGTATGCAGACAGGCCAACAAAGGGCGATGCCATACTGGATTTGGGACTGGTTAATGAACGCGGACTGGTGTTAGATTTGGATGTAGGTGAGCACTTTGGCGATTGTGATCACAATTTGATTATGTTTACATTAGCAATTGGCAGGGATGGGTATGTACAGCAGGGAAAGAGGGATGATTGGGAGAAAGACAATTATGATGCGATTAGGTAAGATTGAACAAGCATTGAATGGGGAAGTTAACTGCAGGAATGGACGCACGTGAACTCTGAGATTGGTCAAGGAGTTGCTATAGCGGTTCCTCGATAAGGAAATGCCTATCAACCATGGCATACGAAAGAAGTTGAAGCTCTTGTCAGGAGGTAGAAGATGGCTGACGTGAGGATAACGTGTGTCGCCTCAAATAGGTGGCTTGAGAGTTATACATAAGCCAGAAATGATCCACAGAGAGGGCTAAGAAGAGCCAGGAGTGGATATGAGAAGTTGCTGCTGGATGAGATCAAGGAAAGTTCCAAGCGTTTGATAGGAATATCAGGAATTAAAGAATGACGAGAGGAAGATTAGGCCAATCAAAGATAGCAGTGGGATGTTTTGCGTGGAAATGAAGTACATAGGGGAGGAGCTTAATGAAGACTTTTTGCCAGTATTCACCTTTGAAAACGGCAATGTTAGTAACAATACAGATATGTATGGTTCTAGATTAGATGATAGTGTATTTGACAAAGAGGAGGTTTTAGCAATTTTGAGAATTCTGCAAATAGAGAAGCCCGCTGGGCTGTATGGGATTTATGCTCGGATTCTCTGAGAAGCCAGGGAGGAGATTGCAGATACTTTAGCTTTGATCTTTATGGTTCATTGTCGACAGGAGGAGTGTCTGAAGTCTGCAGGACAGCAAATGCTGTACCCGTCTTTAAGAACGGGACTCGGCTTAAATCTCATTATTATAGGTCAGAGAGACTTGCTTCAGTTCTGGGTAAGGTGTTGAAAATGTTATAAGAGATAATAATTGTATCATCTGGAAAGGAGTAATTTGATTATGGATCGTCAACACGGTTTTGAGAAAGGTTGGTCATGCCTCAATAACCTTATTGATTTCTTCGAGAAGATGACAGAACAGGTGAATGAAGGCAAAGCGGCTGATGTGTGCACATAAACTTCAGCCAGGCATTAGTATGCTTTCACACGGTAGGCTATTGCACGAAATGCAGCGTTTCGAGATTGAAGGTGATATAGCGGTTTGGATCAGAAATTCTTTAGCTGTAAGAAACCAGCGGGTGGTGATTGATTGAAAATGTTCATCCTGAAGATCAGTATTCAGTGGTGTGCTGTAAGGATCTGTATTTGACTATCTTCAGTTTGTCATCTGTGTAAAGTATGTGGCGTAGAAGAATGCTTTTGTAAACTTGCCGATGACACACAGGTAGGCAGAGTTGTGGATAGTGCCGATGGATGTTACAGGTCACAGAGTCACAGAGTCATAGAGATGTGCAGCATGGAAACACACCCTTCGGAACTACCCGTCCATGCCGAGGAGATATCACAACCCAATCTAGACTCACGTGCCAGCAGCCAGCCCAAATCTCTCCAAACCCTTCATATTCATATTCCAATCCAAATGCCTTTTAACTGTTGCAGATGTACCAGTCTCCACCATTTCTTCTGACAGCTCATTCCATAACCGTACCATCCTCTGTGTGAAATAAAGTTGCCAGAGAGGTCTCTTTTTTATCTTTCCCCTCTCACCCTAAACCGATGGCCTCTAGTTCTGGACTCCCCAACACCAGGGAAAAGACTTTGCATATTACAATATCCATGCCCCTCTTAATTGTGTAAATCACTATTAGGTCACCCCTCAGCCTCCGATACTTCAGGGAAAACAACCCCAGCCTGTTCAGCCTCTCCCCATTTCTCAAATTCTACAACCCTGACAACATCCTGTTAATTTTTTTCTGAACCCTTTCAAGTTCCAGAACATCTTTCCAATAGGACAGAGACCCGAATTGCACGCAATATTCCAACAGTGGCCTAACCAATGTCCTGTACAGCGGCAAAATGACTTCCCAACTCCTGTACTCAATGCTCTGATCAATAAAAGAAAGCATACCATACGCCTTCTTCACTATTCTATCTACCACTTTGAAGGAACTATGAACCAACATTCCAAGGTGTCTTTGTTCAGTAACACTTCGTAGGATCTTACCATTATGTGTATAAGGCCTGCTATGATTTGCTTTCACAAAAAGCGGACCCTCGCATTTATCTGAATTAAACTCTATCTGCCACTTCTCAGCCCATTGGCCCATCCGGTCAAGATACTATTGTAATCTGAGGTAACCGTCTTCGCTGTCCACTACATTCCAATTTTGATGTCATCTGCAAACTCACTAACTGTACCTCTTAGGTTCGCTTTCAAATTGTTTATGTAAATGACAAAAAAAAGAGGACCAAGAACTGATCATTTTGGCACACCACTGGTCACAGGTCTCCAGTGAGAAAAAAAACCCTCCACCACCATCCTCTGTCTTCTACCTTTGAGCCAATTCTGTATCCAAATGGCAAATTTTTCCAGCATTTCATGAGATGTAAGTTTGCTAATGAGGCTCCCATGGGGAACATTGTCAAACGCTTTATTGAATTCCGTATAGATCACGTCTACCGCTCTGTCCTCATTAATCCTCTTTGCTACTTCGTCAAAAACTTAATTAAGTGAGACATGACTTCCCACGCCCAAAGCCATGTTGGCTGTCCGTAATCAGTCCTTGCCTTTTCAAATACATGTACATCCTTTCTCTCACGATTCCCTCCAACAACTTGCCCACTACCGAGGTCGGTCTCACTCGTCTATAGTTCCCTAGCTTGTCCTTGCCACTCTTTTTAAACAGTGGCACCACTTTCGACAAAGTCCACTCATTCGTCATCTCACCTGTGACTATAAATGATCCAAATATCTCAGCAGATAAGATGCAGAGCTGGGCTGAGAACTGGCAAAAGATTTTATGTGGAAAATTGTGAGGTAGTTCACATCCGAAGACATAACAGGAATTTGACGACTGGATAAATGGTAAAACTCTTTGCCGTGCAGATGAACAGAGAGATAACATTGTCCAGGTGCGTAAATCCTTGAAATTTTCCATCTAGACTGATAGTGTTCCTTGAATTTCATGTTACTTGGATGCTACCTGACCTGCTGCGCTTTAGCCAGCAACACATTTTCAGCTCTGATAGTGTTGTCAAAAAGGCATACGGTGTGTTACTATACGTTTATTACTGTGTGACTGCTTTCGGAAACTGCAAGTCATGCTTCAAGTATACAAGACACTGGTAAGGCCGCACATGGAGTACTGTGCACAGTTCTTTTCACTGCATTATAAGATGGACATGGAAGCTTTGGAAAGGGTTTAGAGGAGATTTACTCGAGTGTTGCCTGGAATGGAAGGAAGGTTTTACGTGTAAAGGCTGAGGGAACTGAAGCTACTTGCATTGGAGAGGAGATGGTTGAGAAGTGAATTCATCAAGACGTATAACGTAATCCAAGAGTTAGGTAGGGTTGACAGTGAAGGCTTTTTCTCCTCGGATGGTGAAGGCTTACACAAGGGGACGTAGTTTAAGATTGTGGGGTGACAGATTTATGTCAGATACAATGAGTTGTTTCTTTACTCAGAGAGTTGTAGTGGCATGGAATGGCCAGACTGCAACTGTAATCGATCCCCCGATATTCAGGACATTTTAATGGGCATTGGACATACATGCGGACAACAATGGATTGGTGTATGTTCGATGGGCATCAGATTAAATTGATAGGTCAGCACAACATCGAGGGCCGAATAGCATGTTTTGTTCTATGTTCTATGAACTGTTCTATGTTTTATCTTTTAAGTTCGATTAAATACTTCGTGACTCCCGCTGAAAGAAACTATATAAAATATTGGAGTAAATTCTCTGCATGTTCCCGGTAATCAATTCTTCAGTTACATCCTCCAGCTGTTCCACGCATAATATAATGATTCTCTTCCAAGGGTCACAAACACATAGTATTTTTTAAAATCTGTAGGGAAAAGGTCTTGCAGTGAGTTTATAAATGTGTTGCCAATTATATGCTTTCAAATCAGTCGTTTTTCGCGTTTCGTTTTAGACCAGAAATACATCATAATTCTGCAATTGAAATGCCTGGTTCTGTCCAATCATCCAGCGGGAACCTGCATGTGTGGTTGAACAGCTGAAAGTGATTCCATTCTCCCAGTTTCTCTTGCTCTATCATTTCTGTTTTTTTCTTCACATTTGCTGTAAAGACAGAGAAAAGTCAGACTTCTTCTCTCCCATAAAGTGCTGACCATATTTTGATTTTTTTTTGTTATCTTGCCCTCAATGCTTCAGGCAGAGGGTAAGCCAAATGATCAAAGTTGGCATTGATATTCCGACAGTACCCATACGCTTTCTCATATCTCTGTTGCAATGTAGTTTGAGCAGGAGGTGAGTATGCTTGTGTTTTCAATGTGTGTACATTCATCCCTGTGACTGGTTTTGTGGATGTGTTTGAGTGCGATTACCTCTGTGACCACCTCTACGCGCAATTTCAAATAGTTTAAATGAATGAAATACAACATGATGACTCAGAATCTAAGACTTCCTGTCTCTCTGCCCCTTTTGCATTCAGAATGGTACAATCCCACGCTCTCTACATCATCTTGCACACATTCAATATTTGCTTGTTGAATACAACATCAATCCCGTTAAACCCCTCAAGTTAATCCAATCGATTACCCACTCCCCACTGCATGAAACAACGACAGTCACATTGGTCCTGCGGTCCCCCAGGGGTGGCATGGTGTTTAGAATTGCTGCATCATAGTGGCAGAGAGCCACGTTCAGTACCACCCTCGGTGGATATCTGTGTGGATTTTGCATGTCATTGCTGCGTCTGCAAGATTGTTCTTTGAAACTATGGAGAGACCTTGCTCGGCTGAATGACTTGTTTCTGTACTGTAGGTGTTCAATGCCAGTGGACTGCTCCTCGACAACATTGATAAATTGATCAAAAGTTAAATGCAAGTCGGTAAACGTCTTCCATGTTTGTTTTCTCTTTGGTTGGATGTGCGAGGGTAATTCTGCTGTTGCAATCATTTTCTTACCGTTGTATGGTGCAATAGAGTGACGGGTGCAGATACTGAGACTGACATGAGCACATTTATCTCCCAAAATGTGAGCCTTCTTGACAGAACTAAACACAAAATTTTCTTTCCTTTCTTCCTTCCTCCCATCCTTACTCTGTCTTCCTTCCTCTCTCCTCATTCCTCTCACTTCCTTCCTCTCTCTTTCTTCCTATCTCATTCTTTGCCTCTTTCTTTCCTTATATCCTTAATCTCTGCTTCTCACTCCCTTTCTCTCTCTTTCTTACTTTCTTTCTCTATCTTCTTTCTGGCTATTTCTCTCTCTCTCTCTTCCCTTGTTTCTCTCTGTCCTTCTTTCTTTCTTTCTTTCTTCAACACCACTGCTGAATTCACTAACCCTTGATTTATTTTCACTAATTGTTCGTGAGGAATGCTGGCCGTTCGATTATTTGTTTCTCATCGCATTTTCCATTTGAGAATGTTTGGGTATGTGAGTGAAATTCTACTTGAACCATCTGCTGCCCCGGTGCTATGGAATGGCCCACAGAGAAATATTTGGGAGGGAATTCTCGGATTTTGATGAAACAGAAGGAATCTCTGACATATTTCCAAATCTGGATGGCGAATGGATCTGAAAGGAACTTGCAGGGAGCTGTATATCTACGACGGTTCACATTCTAGATGTAGGAGATCATGGAAATGGAACGAGCAGCTTATTACATACCTGTTCATTCTAGAGACATTAGTAGTTGGTCATTTGCTATGGACTCAAAATGTTAGGCGCTGAAAAAGACCAGTTTGGAGGCGACTGTGTTACTGTTATTTGTTGGAGGTTAATCCCCCTCAACTCCCCAAACTAGCGACAATATAACGCATACCGGGCACAATCTATAATAAGTCACGTGACGCGACATGTAAGCAATGCGGTGAGGGCTTTATTCACGATTCAATAGAAATGGAGAAGGTTTCATGGGGGTGTACACAGTCATGAACGAATAAGTTACAGAGATAGCAGTTATCTTCAGCCACAACCTCATTGAACCTTGGTAGTCCGCCTTTACACTTTCACAATTAAATTTAAGTCACGTTTGCAGCATTTGAGAAGTAACACGCAATTATCTTCCACCTGGACTTCCCCTTCTTTACAATGTCCTATTCTGCATATTCCTCCATTGGTACGGCACCTGGAAAGGAAAGACGAGGAGGTAATTGATAAGTTGTGAAATATTTGGATTGGAAAAGAAACCAGCAGAAATGGTTCTGAACTAAAATAAATTCTGCACTCATGGGAAATGACCGCACTGCTTCACCAAATGTCATGTGACTCGATGGTGGACATGCGGGACTGTCACTAGAATCACAATCCATGACTACCCAATCTGAGGACCTGTCTTCGAATCTCTCAATGGAAGGTAATGAAGTTTGAATGACGTTCAAATTGTGAAATGAAAGTAGGAAATGCCCACTCAATACGTATCCTTCAGGGAAAGTAATCTGATCATCCTATCATTTCTTTTTTATATGTGACTGCAGAGTCACAGAAATGTGATTCAATTCTGAATGTCCTCTAGGGCCATTAGGAAGGTACAAAAAATGTTAGCTTTGCCAGAAATGCGTCCATTCCAAATCCGTTTTTTTGTAGATATCAATTTATTCTTTTTAGGCATTTGTAAATCTAAACACGACAGATGAAAAAGTTGTTTTCAGGCGACTAATCAGATTCAACTGACGTTCTGAATGCTTCAAGGGATGTTTGAGGCGAAATGGACTCACGGTTAAAGAGAGCAGGTGGTTGCATTCCTTCATCAGCTGTGCCCAGCTGCACTGTCACCAAGAATCCAAGAACTAAGAACAGGGGAATTCTCATGGTCGCTGATTTCTTCTTTCTGCACTATGAACTAGCTGGAGAATTGGAACTCCTTATATGATAACGCAAACCACATTGTTGTTAATAATTGTAAAAATAAGGAACGATTCTGTAATGTGCATGAAAAAGGAACATTTCGTTCATCAGTGAATCATCTATTCAGATTAAGGAGATTTGCTAGTGTAGAGACAGAAAGGAATCATGATTAACCTGGTGAAAATCAATGGGAATTCTGTGCAGTTACTCAGCTTTGTATAATCAAATAAGGAGTGGCAGCATCTACCATCGTGCCAGAACTGAAAACCTCAATATATAATGTAAATGCTCTTCTTGTTCATCCAGTCGATGGGGCTGATACAAATGTATTGTACATCTCTAATTATTCAGTGGGACCTTAAAAAGACAAGCACATTGCAGTGAGTTTGTAATCCCATGCAGCTGGTTTCCTTCCCTGAAGGACATTTAGAAACTCATCAGTTCTGCAAATGGTTACATTATGTCTAACGTGTGTGATTACTGCTTTTTGGACAGGCAGCAATGTATAACTTGGGTCGTTTGGACAACAATGCCATGTCTTAGAATCATAGCACTCATCAGTGTGCAGAATATGTATTGTCTCCAGCAATACAATATTGAAATTATTGTAATATCTCAGTGAGTCTTTATCATGAATATTGTCTGACTTGTAGCTTCTCCCTTCTTATCCAAATTTATGTTGCCATTTGCATTAAATATTTCTGTTCATAGCAGTTGCATCGTCTCCCACTCAGTTGGCTGGATGATTGGTTTACAATGCAGAGGAAGGTCAATAACGCAGGTTCAATTTCCCACACTGACAGAGGTTACTATAAAGGGCCGGGTTTCTCAACCTCACCTCAATACCGGACGAGTGGTGACCATCAGGTTCAACCACCATAATTTATCTGCCCGACGGTTCTCTGGGACGAGAGCAACAAAATTCCATCACTTCCATCATTTTGAAATGATCATTTCATCTTGCATTACATTCCTGGCTGCTCTGGTAAAATGCAGTTTCATTTGGTAGCATTGTCTGCATTTTTCACCCTTACTACACATTCCTGTCCACTCCCTCATAATCCTTTACTCCGTTGTTATCCATGAGTCTTTCTGTCTGTGTCTCAGAAATATTCAGTATCTCTGCCTCGAATCCGCTCTGAGAATGTAAGTTTCAACAAAGAAAGAAAAGAAAATAAATGTTCCCGTCACAGTAATAGATTGAAGATAATATATAAAAGGAAAAAAAGATGTAAAATGTGCCTGCTGGGTGTATTTTTAAACAACCCAGTGGGAAGGATGTGTTTCTACAGCTCTACCAGTCTGACTGAGAACACATGTGGAGAACTGTGTGTGAAGTGTGTTTGGTGTTCTGAACTGAGAAAGGATATAATTACTTTAGAAGCTGTTCAGAGATGTTTCACTTCATTTACCCCCAGGTTGAAGGGCTTATATTATGGGGGTTTAACCCTTGAAATGACAGGTGATCTGATAATGTCAGACAGTACTTTGAGGAGAGTGGATCAGTTGGGTGTTTTTATCATCCAAATTTGTCGTCATTAGGCTTTGTACATTTGTAGCGGCAGCTCACTTCAGGAATTAGCCTACTATTATTTGTTGGCTAAAGAAAACTGCCTGACTTGTTCCTATCATTGAACTTGAGCCAGTCTGAAACTTTATCATTGACAATATCACCAATCCGGTTGCAGTTAAAATCTATGATGTCCTGAGGATAAATGGGACGGGAAAACGGAATGAGGAGAAATTCAAGTAGAAATTCATTCAAGTTGGAATTCTCTTTCCCAGAAGTTTTTTTAAATGACATGCAATTCCTTCCTGAATCGCAGAATGATGCATGTTTCCAATAATAATTGTCGGGCAAAATGGCCTGCAGACTCTTGTTTTCTGTTCCACGACCTTCGTGAAGACAGGTCCCAATTTGAGGTTCTCCAGTTTCTCTGGAACACTCATTCCATCAAGTGAGTTAAAGAATGTTTCACACAGTGCCACCAGTCACTGTGTAACCGCTTCTTCTAAACTGTGTGTCACGTGCTGCTGATTTGTCGATGATTTGTATTATCAGATTGAAAAAAAAGCCTTGTTCCTTTTGTTAGAGATAGTTCAAGAACTTACTTCGTGTTACCATCTTTCTTATTTTACAGTTCCTGGAGTGTGTCGGAGATGCTGCAAGGTCACCAGGAAACAGTGGAGCCTGTCGGGATAAGTGCGTATACAGTCTAAGTTAATTCACTTTAGTTCCCTTGTTCTTGAGATCCTGATGTCTGTCAGAGAGTTCGCGAGGTGACATGTTTGGTCTGTTGCTTTTGCCAAAAGACTATTTGGGTACCGTCTTCCATCTATCCTCCTCCTCTAATCAAAATAAAATATCTGTGTGTCTGTTGGGAGGTGGCAAGTGTTTTATTCTCGTGTTTCATTTATTTCAGCGGTCTGTTTGAGTATTCAGAATCGCATGATTGGAGGTTATGGCAGTTGAATGTTCCTCCTGCATTATGTGCGAGGTGAGGGTCACCTGTATTGTCCCTGCTGACTTCGTTTGTGTGATGCCTAAACAACTCCAGCTCGTTGAGGGAACTGGAGTTTCATTTGGATTTTCTTTGGATAGCTGAGGGCAGGGAGGCGGTTACTAAGAGGAGTTACAGGAAGTTAGTTCCTCCACAACCACGTGAAAAAGGTAGTGTGTCTACCGTCAGGAATAGGAGAAACGAACTGGCAGCAAGTGCAGTAAAGACATGTGGTGCTTCCCCTTAACAGCAACAGATTCAACCCTCCAATTGGGCACCGCCCTGCCTTTCCATAATCTTTCCTAACTATCTGGTCCAACCTCCACTACCGATCACATTCTCCTCATCTTCATTTCCCCACCACATTCCCAGCTGCCTTTCAAACGAACACACAACATCCCATTTGTCCCCCAAGCCCCTAGGCCTCATTCCTGATGAAGTGCTCATGTTTGAAACGTCGATTTTCCTGCATCTCAGATGCTGCCTGACCTGATGTGATTTTACACAGCCACACTCATTGACGTACACACACACACACACACACACACACACACACACACACACACACACACACACACACAGCCAACCAGCACTCGTACACATACACACACAGACACCCAAGCTCCCCAAGTGTACAGACGCATACACACATGTACAGGCATGCGAACCATGGCCGATATGAAAATACACACATAGAGTCACCCACCCA
Organism: Hemiscyllium ocellatum; assembly: GCF_020745735.1. Taxonomy (NCBI): domain Eukaryota; kingdom Metazoa; phylum Chordata; class Chondrichthyes; order Orectolobiformes; family Hemiscylliidae; genus Hemiscyllium; species Hemiscyllium ocellatum. The sequence goes on along the minus strand of NC_083449.1, from coordinate 12,819,740 downwards.
CACATGCACACTCGCACACAGAGAGACCTACTCACACACAAACAGACCAACATACATACAGGCACATACACAAAATCAAACAGACCACCACACTTACGAAAGCATCAGCACACACATACGGACTAACGCACACACAGACACCCACACACCACATCAACAAAAACACGCACACATACGCACACAGACCAACACAGACACCCACACACCGTATACAAAGACACACACACGAACATAAACAGACACACCCTCAAAAACATAAATCCCCACGGGCACGCACACATGCACAGACAAGCACACAGATATTGACACAGACACACACACACACATATTGACACAGACACACACACGCTGAGTACGTTGGCATCGAGAGGATTGTTGTTGCACTGAGGCGCTCAGAGTGTAACACGTTGATGTGGAGAAAGGTCCGTGCTCCCTCTGCAAAGTGGAAATCATTTGTCTTTGGGCAATTTTCCTGGCACACTTCCCAACTCCTGTCTGGTAGCGTCATTACTCCATACTCCTCAATTAGGTTTATTACCTTGGTAAATGTTCCTTTCCCTCTCCAACTCTATGATAAATGAAACGCAGTTGTGGTCACTGTCACCAAAATGGTCTCCCCCTGCGAGATCTGACACCTGCACTGGCTCATTTCCGAGCACCAAATCCAAAATGGGCTTCCCCGCCGAAGCCTGTCCATATATGGAGCAAGGAAAAATTCCTGAACACACCTCACAAAAAACGGCTCCATCCAAATCACCTGAACTAAGGAGTTCCCAGTCAATATTTGGAAAGTTGAAGTCATCCATACAACGACTCTGTTACATGCAGTTTTCCAAAATCTACCAGTCGATTAGTTCTTCAAACTCCCTATTGCTATTTCGGGGTGTGTAGAAAACCTTCAATGAGGTGACTGCTAGCTTGCTGCTCCGAAATTTCATCCATATTAACTCAGTAGACAAACGTTCCTCAACAAACTTTGTTTCTGTAGCTGTAATGCACTCGCTGATTAGCAATGCTACACCGCCTCCCCTTTTATCACCCTCCCTGTTCTTCCTAAACGTTCTAAACCCTGGATCATCTAGCGACTATTCCTGCCCTTGTGAAACCCACGTCTCCTTTCTGGCCACAACATCATAGTCCCATGTTCTAAGTTCGACACTGATATTTCTGACAGTCTTTGCGTTAAAGCAGACGCACTTTAATTGATTCCTTTGTTTCATTACGTGAATAACCATCCTGATGGATGCATTACATCCTATCACTGTACCATCTCCAACTATCCCCTTCTCAGATATGTATCACTGGTTCACACCTCCTGGTAAACTAGTTTAAAGTTTCCTGAACCACACTAACAAATCTCCCACCCACGGGAATTGTGCCCCTCCAGTTCAGGTGCAACCCGTCTTACTTGTACAGCTTGCCCAGAAGGCAGCCCAGAGATCAAAGTATCTGAAGCCCTCACCGGCATCTGCCTCCAAGCCATGTGTTCAGCTGCACTCACTGACTGTACTTCACCTCACTGTCTCGAGACACAGGTCGGAAACCTGAGATCACTGCAGTACTCGCCCTGCTCTTCAGCTTCCAACCTAACACTCTGTTGGCACTTTTCAGATCCTCAATAACTTTCTTGTCGATATCATTCGTGTCAACATGTAACACGATTTCCAGCTGCTCATCCTCTCACTTCAGAATGCAGTAAATCCAATTGGCGATCACCTGGATTCTGGCACGGCGGAGGCAAGATAACTTCTGGGAGAACGTAAGAATGTTGGAAGACTGTTCAATTTCCGTAATAAATAGGGAATAGTGCATAGTATAACCAAGGTAACTAATTGAGAAACGGGGGAAGAAAAACTGTTTTGCAATGAAAGCAAACAAAGAACAAATTTCAGAGATAGAGACCCAGAGAATAGAGCAATCAGTTTCAGGCATGGAAATAGATGCAAGTGGATACATAAAATCAAAAGTGAGATAGAGATGGAAAAGCAGAATAAGGTACTGATACAGAGAATGGAAGATTCAGAATGAAAAGAAAGAACCAACAGCACGTTCCAAATCCCAGGACATCACAGAATGCTGAATAGACATGCTATTTCTGTTTTAATCTCGGCAATCAGACAGCCATTGGCATAGTCTCAACTCTCAGAGTTGGCAACAATGTAATGGCTGATTTGTCCGAGTGGTAGTTATTGGTACCACAGCAGTGCGCATAAATCTGTATGTATGCTTCCAAGACATGATTGAGTTTGGGGAAATTCATTTACCGGCTGAGGTTCATTAATGGGTCTTGGCGAAGATTGATTTGCAGATTGAGGAAAATTACTTTGAAGACTTAGTAAGTGCAAACTGCCAGACTAAGGTGAGCTTCAATCTCATTCAGTCATTCCATGCAATGCTGAAAGTAAATAGATACTCGAAAAGGAAATTCGTAGCAGAACCATCGAAAAGAATCAAGGAATGGTCTTTTTATAATTTCACAGCTTCTTTCAAGGATTAAAAGGCGTCATTCTCCGCAGATTGGCAACGAGTTTAAAAAACAGGCTTGTTGCTGCAGTGTCCTATATCAATGGTGGCCTCAACACACAACAGCCATTTTTTAATTCTGAACAATACATTGATGCCATTTAACGTTAATCTTATTCTTGCTCGATCTGATATGAAAATGGAGACATGAACCCCAGCCTCCTGGGTAAAAAGAGATGCAGACATTTCCATCACACGAATACGACCCCCAGTAGCTTTTCATTTATTGCTAATTATTGAAGTGCAAACCAGTAGTGAGAATCAGCTGGAGTCAATTCTCTCCTCAAGGGTTGCAGATCAGTCTAAAATCACACAACTGAAAGAAATACTACCATTTAAGGAATGCGGTATGCAGCAATCTCCGCTGCTTTTGCACAGTCGATTAATCTGTTAAAAAGTTGCCTTTAACACGGATCTCACTGCCCAAAAGGCTCCATTCAGTCTGTCAGAATTCAACAAAGACTGTATTGCTCCACGATAAATCTGGATAGGATGAAGCATCTCATTGTTAGCTCGTGTATGCAATACCCAGAATGCACACAAGTGAATGTCCAATGTCAGTGATGTCTTGCTGTCGGCATTGTCTTTTTGCAGACAATACAAAGTCTGCACACAGCAGAGTGTGACAACGTCGACCTGTAATATAATAGAGATTTTAATCCTGCAGACATTGTGTTTCTATACAAATTACAAAAATTAGTTCTGCTGAGTATTACAAGTATCAGTCATCAGTTAATATAGACATTGAAGTAACTTTAACAATATATAACATGAACACTGATGAGCGTTCAAATATTAACTGTCCTTCATTGTAGGTATTGCAGTACTTACATAATTCACACCGTTTCCAAATATCAGTCATCCCTCATTGTGTAATTGCATTACCTTCAATATTTTATCACTGTCGACAATACACAGTTTGCACAATGTTGAATGCCAGAATAGCTGCCCTTTCTCGCAGAGGGTATTATAATACTGCAGAGGTAAAAACAATGACTGCAGATGCTGGAAGCCAGATGCTACCTGAACTGCTGTGCTCTTCCAGCATCACTGATCCAGAATTATAATACTGACGTCTAGTGACAGCGAGACATTTGGATACAAAAATAACTTCATGGTAGGAGAAAGAGGATGATTGTAGAGTCCTGTGATATGCTGCGTACCACAAGGATTGCTGCCGTGTCCACTGCCTTTTATTTGTTTTTTTTTAAATACAAATGACTCTGATTTTAATATAGCAGCATGGTTGTTAAGTTTGCACATTACGTCAAAACTGTCGACATTGTTAACAGTGAAGGAGGTTATCTCAGAGTACAACGGGGCCTTGATCAGATGAGTCAAAGGGTCAGGATATGCAGATGGACTATATATTTTTTTAGATTAGATTACTTATCGTGTGGAAACAGTTCCTTCGGCCCAACAAGTCCACACCGACCCGCTGAAGCGCAAGCCATCCATTCCCCTACATTTACCCCTTTACCTAACACTATGGGCAATTTAGCATGGCCAATTCAGCTGACCTGCACATCTTTGGACTGTGGGAGGAAACAGGAGTACCCGTAGGAAACCCACGCAGACAAGTGGAGAATGTGCAAACTCCACACAGTCAGTCGCCTGAGTCGGGAATTTGTATAAATATTAGGTGTTACCTTTTGGCAATTCAAATCAAGGCAAGACTTATGCATTTAAACGGTGAGTCGAGAGGGGTGTTGCTGACGTAAGAGATTTTGGTTACAAGTTCGTAGTTCCTTGAAGGTGGAGTCATCGTTAGACAGTGCTGTGAAGAAGACATTTGGGACCCTTGCATTTATTGGTCAATTCATCGGGTATTTCATTTTCAGGTTTATTGGACAGGTTACTTTTGAATGTTCCGTTCAATTTTGGATTACCAAAAATTCCAAGCATCTCCCTGTTATCGGAAAAATGATGGCAAACTTTAATGGGAAGAGAAAATATTCACAGCATATTGCCGGGGCTGGACTGTTAGAATTACAGGGAGATAGTGAATATTTCGTGCCTCTTTTCCTTGATGTTTCGGGAGTTTAGGGGGTACTTTATAGCAGTTTATAAAATCACAGGCTCGGATACGTTGAATATACAAAATCTTTTTCCCAGGGTAGAGGCGACCAAAATTAGATGACATAGGTTAAGGGTGAGAGGGGAAAGATTCAAATGGCGCCTAAATGGCAGCCTTACGACATAGAAGGCTGTGTGCGTCTGGACTGAGCTGGCAGAGGAAATGTCTGAGTCTGGTGCCGTTACAATGTTGGGAAGTTATGTTAAAAGTTACATGAATAGGAAAGGTTTCGTGGGATATGGGCAACAAGCCGGAAAATGGGACTTCATTCGTTGAGGATATAAAGCCCGTGTTTTAGAAGTGAGACAGAACTGTCGTTTTCCATTGTATGCACGGATATGACTCCATGATATCGTATTATTTTCCAAAACACGCAGGTTATACACTGCTGCCTGTTGAAATAGCAGTGATCCTACGCCTTAGATACTGTGTAACCATATGCAGAACATATGATGTAAGCTGATGTGTTTCTCAATCTTCTCCAGGGAAGGAAATCAGCTGCTTGTGATTACAAACTCACTGCATTGTGCTTGTCTTTTTTAAGTTATGTCTGGATAGTTAGAGATATACAATAAATTTGGTCAAACGAGTGATGCCCACAACGACTGAATGAACAAGAAGAAGCATTTACATTGTACTTTGAGATTATCAGTTCAGGAACAAAGGTTGGATGGCAGCCCTCCATATTTGATTTTACTTCGCTGAAACATTGCAGAGTGCTCCCACTGGTTTTCACCAGGTTAATCATGATTCATGTCTGTCTCTCCACTTACAAATCTCATTAATCTGAGTAGATGTTTGACTGATGAGTGAAATGGTCTTTTCGCATTCGCATCACGGAATAGATCTTTATTTGCAATTATTAACAGCAATATAAATTGTGCTAACATATAAAGAGTTCCAATTCTCCAGGTAGTTCATAATGCAGAAAAAAGAAATCGGTGACCATGAGAACTTCCCTGTTTTTAGTTCATGGATTCTTGATGACGGTGAAGCTGGGCACTGCTGATGAAGGATTGCAACGACGTATTTTCTTTTCAGGTGAGTCCATGTATCATCAAACATAGTCCAGAAGAGTTCAGAAGGTCAGGTGGAGGAGATTCATTCCCCTGGAGATCACGTTCTCGTCTGTAGTGTTTAGATTTACAAGTGTCTAAATGAATTAGTTGATATGTTCAAAATCAGTCCGTGGGATGGAGGCATCTCTTGGAACACCAACATTTGTTGCACCTTCCTAATGGCTCCAAAGGGCATTCAGGAATCCATCACATTTCGGTGAATGTGGAGTCACACATAAAGAAGAAAAGGAAAAAAAAATCAGTTACTTTCCCTGAAGGAAATGAGTGGAGTAGGTGTTTCTTACTTTCTTCACACAATTTGAATATCATCCGAACTTCATTACTTTCCATTGAGAGATTCGAAGACATGTCCTCAGAATAGTTAGTTATGGATAGTGATTCTAGTGACAGTCCTGCATGACCACCATCGAGTCGCATGACATTTGGTGAAGCAGTGCGGTCATTTCCCATGAGTGCAGAATTTATTTTTGTTCAGAAACATTTGTGCTGGTTTCTTTTTCAATACAGTTATGACACCACTTCATCAATTACCTCCTCGTATTTACTTTCCAGGTGTAACCGTTGGCTGCAAAACCACTGGTGGAGTATGCAGAATAGGACATTGTAAAGAAGGGGAAGTCCAGCTGGAAGAGAAATGCTTGTTACTTCTCAAGTGCTGCAAAGCTGATTGAATTGAATCGTGAAAGTGTAAATGCGAACTACCAAGGTTCATCTGAGGCTGTGGCTGAAGCCAACTGCTGTCTCTGTAATTTATTCGCTCCAGACTGTGTACACCCCCATAAAACCTTCTCCATTTCTATGGAATCGTGAATAAAACCCTCTCCGCATTGCTTACATGTTGCGTCACGTGTCTTAGTATAGATTGTGCCTGGTATGCGTTTTATTGTCGCTAGTTTGGGGAGCGGAGAGGGATGAACCTCCAACAAATAGCAGTAACACAGTCGCCTCCAAACTAGACTTCTTCAGGGCCTAACATTTTGAGTCCATAGCAAATGACCAACTAATAATGTCTCTAGAATGACCAGGTATATAATAAGCTGTTCCTTCCATTTCCATGATCACCTTCATCTAGAATGGGCACTGTGGTAGATATACAGCTCCCTGCAAGTTTCTTTCAGATCCATTCACCATCCAGATTTGGAAATGTGTCAGAGATTCCTTCTGTTTCATCAAAATCCGAGAATTCCCTGCCAAATATTTCTCTGTGGGCCATTCCATAGCACCGGGGCAGCAGATGGTTCAAGTAGAATTTCACTCCCACACCCAAATATTCTCAAATGGAAAATGCGACGAGAAACAAATAACCGAAAGGCCAGCATTCCTCACGGACAATTAGTGAAAATAAATGAAGGATTGGTGAATTCAGCAGTGGTGTTGAAGAAAGAATGAAAGAAAGAAGGACAGAGAGAAACAAGGAAAGAGAGAGAGAGAAATAGACAGAAAGAGGATAGAGAAAGAAAGTAAGAAAGACAGAGAAAGGGAGTGAGAAGGATAGAAAAAGGATATAAGGAAAGAAAGAGGGAAAGAAAGAGTTAGGAAGAGCGAAGAGAAAGAGAGAGAGAGGAAGGAGGTGAGAGGAATGAAGAGAGAGAGAGGAAGGAAGACAGAGGAAGGATGGAAGGAAGGAAGAAAGGAAAGAAAATTCCGAGTTTAGTTCTGTCAAGAAGGCTTACATTTTGGGAGATAGATGTGTTGGTGAAAGGCTCAGTATCGGCACCGTCACTGTATTGCACCATACAACTGTAAGAAAATGATTGCAACAGCAGAATTACCCTCGCACATCCAACCAAAGAGAAAACAAACATGGAAGACGTTTACCGACTTGCATTTAACTTTTGATCAATTTGTCAATGTTGTTGAGGAGCAGTCCACTGCCACTGAACACCTCCAGTACAGAAACAAGTCATTCAGCCGAGCAAGGTCTCTCCATAGTTTCAAAGAACAATCTTGAAGACGCAGCAATGACATGCAAAATCCACACAGATATCCACCGAGGGTGGAACTGAACGTGGCTCTTTGACACTATGATGCAGCAATTCTAAACACCATGCCACCCCTGGGGGACAGCAGGACCAATGTGACTGAGGTTGTTTCATGCAGTGGGGAGTGGGTAATCGATTGGATTAACTTGAGGGGTTTCACGGGATTGATGTTGTATTCAACAAGCAAATATTGAATGTGTGCACGATGATGTAGGAAGCGTGGGATTGTATCATTCTGAATGCAAAAGGGGCAGAGAGACAGGAAGTCTTAGATTCTGAGTCATCATGTTGTATTTCACTCATTTAAACTATTTGAAATTGCGTGTAGAGTTGCACACAGTGGGAATTGCACTCAAACACATCCACCAAACCAGTCACAGGGATGGATGTACACACATTGAAAACACAAGCATACTCACCTCTTGCGCAAACTACATGGCAACAGGGATATGAGAAAGCGTATGGGTACTGTTGGAATATCAATGCCAACTTTAACCATTTGGCTTACACTCTGCCTGAAGCATTGTGGGGAAGAAAACAAAAAAAAATTCAAAATATGGTCAGTACCTTATGGGAGAGAAGAATTCTGACTTTTCTCTGTCTTTACAGTAAATGTGAAGAAAACAAATAGAAATGATAGAGCAAGAGAACCTGTGAGAATGGAATCACTTTCAGCTGTTCCACACATGCAGGTTCCCGCTGGATGATTGGACAGAACCAGGCATTTCAATTGCAGAATTATGATGTATTTCTGGTCTGAAACGGAATGCGAAAATCGACTGAGGTGAAAGCATATAATTGGCAACACATTTATAAACTCACTGCAAGAACATTTCCCTACAGATTTTAAAAAATACAATGTGTTTGTGACCCTTGGAAGAGACTCATTATATTATGCGTGGAACAGCTGGGGGATGTAACTGGAGAATTGATTTCAGGGAGCAGGCAGAGAATTTACTCCAATATTTTATATAGTTTCTTTCAGCGGGAGTCACGAAGTATTTAATCGAACTTAAAAGATAAAACATAGAACAGTTCATAGAACATAGAACAAAACATGCTATTCGGCCCTCGATGTTGTGATGACCTATCAAATTAACCTGATGCCCATCGAACATACACCAATCCATTGTTGTCCGCATGTATGTCCAATGCCCATTAAAATGTCCTGAATATCAGGGGATCGATTACAATTGCAGGCTGGCCATACCACGGCACTACTACTCTCTGAGTAAAGAAACAACTCATTGTATCTGACATAAATCTGTCACCCCTCAATCTTAAACTACGTCCCTGTGTAAGCCTTCACCATGCGAGGAAAAACGCCTTCACTGTCCACCCTACCTAACCCTTGGATTATGTTATACGTCTTGATGAATTCACTTCTCAACCTTCTCCTCTCCAATGCAAGTAGCTTCAGTTCCCTCAGCCTTTACACGTAAAACCTTCCTTCCATTCCAGGCAACACTTTCGTAAATCTCCTCTCAACGCTTTCCAAAGCTTCGTCGTCCATCTTATAAGGCGGTGAACAGAACTGTACACAGTACTCCATGTGCGGCATTACCAGTGTCTTGTGTACTTGAAGCATGACTTGCTTGTTCGGAAAGTAGTCACACAGTAATGAACGTATAGTAACACACCGTATGCTTTCTTGACAACACTATGAGAGCTGAAAATGTGTTTTTGGCTAAAGCGCAGCAGGTCAGGCAACATCCAAGTAACAGGAAATTCAAGGAACACTATCAGTCTAGATGGAAAATTTCAAGTAATTACGCACCTGGACAATGTTATCTCTCTGTTCATCTGCACTGCAAAGAGTTTTACCATTAATCCAGTAGTCAAATTCCTGTTATGTCTTCGGATGTGAACTACCTCACAATTTTCTGCATGAATCCTCATTTGCCAGTTCTCAACCCAGCTCTGCATCTTATCTGCTGAGATATTTGGATCATTGATAGTCACAGGTGAGATGATGAATGAGTGGACTTTGGCGAAAGTGGTGCCACTGTTTAAGAAGAGTGGCAAGGACAAGCTAGGGAACTATAGACGAGTGAGACCGACCTCGGTAGTGGGCAGGTTGTTGGAGGGAATCGTGAGAGAAAGGATGTATATGTATTTGAAAAGGCAAGGACTGATAACCGATACCCAACATGGCTTTGGGCGTGGGAAGTCATGTCTCACTTAATTAAGTTTTTGACGAAGTAGCAAATAAGATTAATGAGGACAGAGCGTTAGACGTGATCTATATGGAATTCAGTAAGGCGTTTGACAATGTTCCCCATGTGGAGACTCATTAGCAAAGTTAGATCTCATGAAATGCAGGGAAAACTTGCCATTTGGATACAGAATTGGCTCAAAGATAGAAGACAGAGGATGGTGGTGGAGGGTTTTTTTTCAGACTGGAGACCTGTGACCAGTGGTGTGCCAAAATGATCAGTACTGGGTCCTCTTTTTTTGTCATTTAAATAAACAATTTGCAAGCGAACATAAGAGGTACAGTTAGTGAGTCTGCAGATGACATCAAAATTGGAGGTGTCGTGGACAGCGAAAACGGTTACCTCAGATTACAATAGTATCTTGACCTGATGGGCCAATGGGCTGAGAAGTGGCAGATGGGTCTAATTCAGATAAATGCGAGGTTCTGCATTTTGTGAAAGCAAATCATAGCAGGCCTAATAGACATAATGTTAATGTCCTATGAAGTGTTACTGAACAAAGACACCTTGGAATGCAGGTTCATAGTTCCTTCAAAGTGTTAGATAGAATAGTCAAGAAGGCGTTTGGTATGCTTTCTTTTATTGATCAGAGCATTGAGTACAGGAGTTGGGAAGTCATTTTGTCACTGTACAGGACATTGGTCAGGCCACTGTTGGAATATTGCGTGCAATTCGTGTCTCTGTCCTCTTTGAAAGATGTTGTGGAACTTGAAAGGGTTCAGGATGTTGTCAGGGTTGTAGAATTTGAGCAATGGGGAGAGGCTGAACAGGCTGGGGTTGTTTTCCCTGAAGTATCGGAGGCTGAGGGGTGACCTTATGGTGGTTTACACAATTATGAGGGGCATGGATATTGTAAGTATGCAAAGTCTTTCCCTGGAGTCGGGGATTCCAGAACTAGAGGGAGTCAGTTTAGTGTGAGAGGGGAAAGATATCAAAGAGACCTCAGAGGAAACTTTATTTCACACAGAGGGTGGTACGGGTATGGAATGAGCTGTCCGAAGAAATGGTGGAGGCTGGTACATCTACAACATTTAAAAGGCATTTGGATTGGTATATGAATACGAAGGGTTTGGGTAGATTTGGGCTTGCACCTGGCACGTGAGTCTAGATTGGGTTGTGATATCTGCTCGGGATGGACGGGTAGGACCGAAGGGTCTGTTTCCATGCTGCACATCTCTATGACTCTGTGACTCTGTAACCCGTAACATCCAACGGCACTATCCACTACTCTGCCTACCTGTGTATCATCGGCAAGTTTACAAAAGCATTCTTCTACGCCACATACTTTACACAGATGACAAACTGAAGATAGCCAAATACAGATCCTTACAGCACACGACTGAAAACTGATCTTCAGGATGAACAGTTTCAACCAATCACCGCCCGCTGATTTCTTTCAGCTAAATAATTTCTGATCCAAACCGCTATATCACCTTCAATCTCGAAACGCTGCATTTCGTGCAATAGCCTACCGTGTGAAAGCATACTAATGCCTGGCTGAAGTTGATATGCACACATCAGCCGCTTTGCCTTCATTCACCTGTTCTGTCATCTTCTCGAAGAAATCAGTAAGGTTATTGAGGTATGACCAACCTTTCTCAAAACCGTGTTGACGATCCATAATCAAATTACTCCTTTCCAGGTGATACAAATATTATCTCTTATAATATTTTCCAACACCTTACCCAGAACTGAAGCAAGTCTCTCTGACCTATAATTATTAGGTTTAAGCCGAGTCCCCTTCTAAAAGACGGGTACAGCATTTGCTGTCCTCCAGACTTCAGACACTTCTCCTGTCGACAATGAACCATAAAGATCAAAGCTAAAGTCCCTGCAATCTCCTCCCTGGCTTCCCAGAGAATCCGATCATAAATCCCATACAGCCCAGCGGGCTTCTTTATTTTCAGAATTCTCAAAATTGCTAAAACCTCCTCTTTGTCAAATACACTATCATCTAATCTAGAACCATACATGTATGTATTGCCGTTATCAAAGGTGAATACTGGCAAAAAGTCTTCATTAAGCTCCGCCCCTATGTCCTTCATTTCCACGCAAAACTTCCCACTGCTATATTTGATTCGCCTAATCTTCCTGTAGTCATTCTTTAATTCCTGATATTCCTATCAAACGCTTGGAACTTTACTTGATCTTATCCAGCAGCAACTTCTCATATCCACTCTTGGCTCTTCTTAGCCCTCTCTGTGGTTCATTTTGGCTCATGTATAACTTTCAAGCCACCTATTTGAAGCTACACACGTTATCCTTACGTCAGCCACCTTCTACCTCCTGACAAGAGCTTCAACTTCTTTAGTATGCCATGGTTGATAGGCATTTACTTATCAAGGACCCACTATAGCAACTCCTTGAACAAGCTCAGAGTTCACATGCGTCCATTCCTGCAGTTTCTTTCCCCATTCTATGCTTGTTCTATCTTACCTAATCGCATCATAATTGTCTTTCTCCCAATTAGCCCTCTTTCCCTGCTGTACATACCCATCCCTGCCCATTGCTCATGTAAACATACTCAAATCGTGATCACAATCGCCAAAGTCCTCACCTACATCCAAATCTAACACCAGGCCGCGTTCATTCCCCACTCCCAAATCCAGTATGGCATCGCCCTTTGTTGGCCTGTCTACATACTGTGTCAGAAAACTCTCCAGCGCGCATTGAGCAGAAACTTGCACATCTAAAATACTTGAAGACATCAGGGTGGCTAACGTGACGCCATTATTAAACAACCTGGGAAGGAAAAGCCAGGGAAGTATTGGCTATTGAGATTAACATTTGTGATGGGCAACCTGCTGCAGGGAACGCTGAGGATAGGATTTGCATGTATTTGTAAGTACAATGTCTGATTCGCGATAGTCAAGCTGGTTGTGTGCGAAGGAAATTACATTTCATTAACTTGATTATTTTGGAAGAAGCAGTGAAGAGGATTGATGAGTGCAGAGCAGGGGTCGTGACTTCAGTAAAACGTTCGATAATTTTACTCGTGGTAGACTGCTTAGTGATGTTAAATCTCATGGAAAATAGGAAGAAAATGTCAGTCAGATTTAGATTGAAATGAGAAGACAGATGGTGATCGACGAAGGTTGCTTTTCAGCCTGTCGGCAGATGACCAGTGCCGTGTCGCAAGCACCAGTGTTGGGTCCACTGCTATTCATCATTTCTCTAAATGATTTGAATGTGAACATAGGACATATGGTTTATAAGTTTACAGATGACACCAAAATTGGATGTGTACAGGACAGAGAAGAAGGTTTTCTCAGAATATAACGGGATCTCGATGAGATGGGCTAATGAGCTGAGGTGGGCGGATGGAGTTTAATTCAGATAAAGGTGAGGTGCTACATTTTCGAATGTAAAATCAGAGCGGGACGTATTCACAAAAAGGTGAGGTTCCCAAACAGAAAAGCAGTTTCGAGGTTAAAATGACGTCCCGCAGCTCCGAGCCACAGGAGCTACTCCTTCACTGCAACCCTCAGCGGTCTTACAAAGGCAGAGGAAGTCCCAATTCAGCCAGTCAGTACCGCTGCGATGAGATAGGCTGAGCGCATTCTGCTCCCCTAAAGAGTTACACTGGAATAGAATGAAGTATTCATCGCGTCATCGAGATCTACATTACAGAACAGATCTTTTACTCCTACTTACCAGATGTCCTAATTTAATTTAGTTTCAATGTCAGCATTTGGGCCATTTCCCTCGAAACTATTCCTTTCTATATACCGATCCAGATGTCTTTTTCAGTACAAGTCTCCACCACTATCTCAGGCGACTGAGATACACGCATCATCCTCTATGTGAAAATGTTGCCCCTTGGATCCCATTTAAATTTTCCCCTCTCTCCCTAAATCTATCCCCAATCGTTGTGGACTCCCAACCTCAGGGAAAAGATCTTTCTATTTAACCTATCCATGTGCAAAATGATTTTATGGTCCTCTTTATGATCACCCCTCAAATACAATAGTTTATTTTAATATGTTGCGACTCTGTAAATTTTTCAAAACAGCATCAAGAGCCAAAAATGAAATTAATGATTAAGATTATCTGAACTGCTTGTGTTGTTAAAGGGGCATATGTTAATTAGGAAAAAAGGAAATCTGCTCTCCTCCTCAATATGTGTCTGGTGAAAATTGAGCACATGACTGAGACTGCAAAATAGATGACTCGCTGAATCTGTAAGAACGCATTTTTGACCATGTAGCGTTGTACTCAAAAGTTAGTCTACGTTCTGTGCTCATCTTTTAACCTCTTAGAGATCAGGATCATTGACAGTGCGACCTCACCTCTGACAACAAATAATCATAATGGAGTACTTCTGAGCTCAGAAAAACCTCGACAACCAACGACAAGGCACAGCAGGAGGCAATACAGCCTTTCTAAGAACAGGGGAGCCCTGGTTAGCTATCGTGAAAAACAGAGAAGGGATAATTATAGATTTCCAGTTTGGATAGCTAAAACCAATGGGATTCATCAGGGATCAATTTGAGGCTATCAACAAATTACCATCAAGTTTAATGTTTTCAATAAAGTGGCTGAATGGACTGGAGCTTAGTTTGCTCATACACCATGATAGTTGTTCAATAAAATGTCAATTAGAGACGCAGTTTCTGCAATGGGATACAGACAGAGAAGTGAAGTGAGCAAATCGTTGGCAAAAAGTGAAATAGCGCAATGTGAGTCATGCAAATTTTGTGAATTGAAGGAAGCATAAAACAACTTTAAATTATATAATTGGAGACAGAATGCAGATTTCTGTGCCCTGGCACACAAATCAGATCAAGATAGTCTGTAGATATAGCAGATTATTTAGAAAATAAATGGAATGACATTGTTTCTTGCGAATGGTATAGGGTATGATTGTAATGATTTGTTTTACTGCATCTGTACAGGCCATTACTGTGACTATACACAACGTACTGTGTGCGGCTGTAATTCCATGAAGTGAACTACGAATGACTTTGGAAAGTTTTCAAAGATTTTACTCTTGACTCAATCTTAGGACGAAAGTATTATGATATGCACAATTAGTCGTTTAGGCCTTAGAAAATGAGAAATGTTCTTCATGTCCATATAACGTTTTGAGCTAGTGAATACTTGCTGAATATTTTTACTTGTATGGGAGAATAAAACTGAGGAGGTCATTTAAGAATAAGACGCATTCATTAAAATACAAACAATGTAAAGATATTAAACGTCGCATTTTAAAATTATACTGGCACATTTGAACACCTATTCAAATCTAATGGGACTATTTGTTACGAAAGAAATGGCATTGCGTACGACAGCAACAATGATGTCCCTACGTGGAACATGGAATGTAATGAATTCATACAGTTCTATCATTGTTCAAAGAGACCTCATTCGGTCCACTTTGGGGCTGGATAATGTTATTGTGAGATTCAACTCAAGAGAGCAGAAGGTGCAATCTTCTTGAGAAGGAATAGCCTATTGTTCTCTCCCTCTCGCCGTATTCCTCCTCCCAGTAATATCTGTGAGCTGAAAACTCCTCAGTCATCTTTACCACTCATGCCCGATTTCTGACGGAGATTCATTGGAATCTGCCCACTTCCTCAAGCAAAGGTAATTCAGCCCAATTCAACTGTTCTGGGAAGTAATCCCATAGACAGCAGCTTGTAAGTGCAGAACAACTTCATGTGTTGAAGGATTACTCGAATGATAGATCAGTGAGCCTGAAAACATTGGTGCATAAGTTGTTGGACAGAATTGACTGTGATGGGGATTTACACGCATTTTTAAATGCAACGACAGATTAGGAATACTCATCATGGCTTTGTGTATCAGAAATCATGTCTAACAAACTCGATTGCCTTTTGAAGAGGTGGAAAAGAAGATTGATGAAGGCAGTGCGGGAGACGTTATTCATGTAGACTTCAGCTCGGCGTTCGACAGGATCCCATTTGGCAGACACGTTAGTAATGCTAGATTTAAAATGGATCCAAGCTGAGCTGGCCATTTGACTACAACATTAGATTGAAGATAGGAGATAGTGGTTCGCACAGGATTGCTTTCCTGACTGGAAACCTGTGACCAGTGGTGTATCACAGGTGATGAGTTCACTACTCTGTGTCATTTATACAAATAATTAGAATGTGAACATTTGCCTGTTTAGCATGTAGTCAGGTGAAATAAAATTCGAGGAACAGTGGGCTAGTAATGTTTACATCAGAGTAGAATGCGACTTTGATCAGCTGGGTCAATAGGCTAAGAAGTGACAAATCGTGTTTAATTTAGACAAATGTGAAGTGTTGCATTTTGGGAAGTAAAAACAGGGCAGAGCTTGGACAATTTATGGTTGGGCCCTGGGGAGTGTTGGAGAACAAAAGGGTGCAGGGTCATATTTCCTGGAAAGTGGAGTCACAGTAGACAGGATCGTGAAGAAGGCTTTTGATATATTTGACTTCATTTGTCAGCGCATTGAGTATGCAAGTTGGGAGATGATGTTGCGACTGTGCAGAAAGTTGGTTTGGCACATTTAGAATAATGTGTTTAATTTGGTTCTCACTGCTATCGAAAAGATGTTGTTAAACTTGACAAAGTGCAGAAAAGATTTACAAGCAAGGAAGACACTGCGCAGCTGGGCTTTTTGTTTCACATTGGAGCATCAGAGGCCTGGGCGTAACATTATAGTGGCTGAGAAAATCATGCGGGGGCTAGATAGCCTGAATAGTCAAGGTATTTTTCCCAGGATAGTGGAGCCCAAAACTAAAGGAAAAATATTAAAGGTGAGAGGACAAAGATACAAAAGGGACAGAATTTTCATCAGAGTGTGGTGTGTGTGTGTGGAACTGGCTAACAGAGAAGGTGATGGAGGATGATAACGTTACAAATTAAAAAGGCACTACGATGTTCATATTAATAGGACCGAGTAAGAGGAATATGGGTCCAATTCTGTCCAATGGGACGTGTTTGGATTGGGATGACTGGTCAATGTGGACGAGGTTCCGTGCTGTATGACTCTGTAAGAGAGTTGAGGAGAAAATCTGGAAGGACCTTTTGAGAGGGAATTCTCTTCCTCAGATGTTTGTGGTGCCTCTCTGCTTAAATTTCTTCAATGTGCTCTTCAATTAATTGACAGAGAATTGAGTCAGTGATAATGAGACACAGGCAGGAAAGTGAGGCCGAGACAACAACTTGATCACCCATAAACTGACTGATTAGTGGAAATGGTTCGAAATGTCCAGTGACACACTCCTGCTCCTCAGTCCCATGTAACTATGTTCCATTCAGCCCCTCAAATCTGCTAGACAGGAGCAGTTGGAGGTGACTTTCTCCATAACATAGTCCACAGAATTAAGGAAGTTCTGTCAACTACTGATGCATCAGTGAACTGCACTCTGGAGATAATGGATATATCAAACATTCTGATCTGAAAAGTTCCAGAATCAATCCAGTTCACTTAATGCTGAATGTCAGCACAGTGCTATCCCTGATGGAAGGCTATAGGTTGTACTGAATGAGGAGACACAGCTCAGTGCCAACCTCGTTTTTGGAACAAGTTGTTTTCACATTTAAATGGATTCAGCTTTGAAAAATGTCACTGTAAATCTCAGGGAGTATAGTGCAATGACTTTCTCCTCCTTGTATACAGACCTTCCCTTCTGTGCAGTCTCTGCTCAATTGTTTACCATGGACCCAGACACACTGTCAATGCAGTACCCAAATCTCGTCAGGAGGGTGGTCACCAGATTTTGGATAACCTTGAGTGAACACAGCTAATAACACAATCCCGAAGAAAGCATCCACTGCGCCTCCACTGACTTTCCAATGACAGGAGCAAGTCGATTTCCCACACAAATCGTGCACCAATTCCGTGTTGAAAATGCCTCAGTTTAACTGCTGGCTGAGAAAGTCGTTACATTTCTGCACAGTCCCATAGTAACAGTTCCTCTCACCAAAGACGTAGTTGATAATTCACATTACCTTCTCTTTATCTCACCAAATATAATGGCAGCACCAGTTTTCCCAATGATTTGATCAAAATACCCAGAGAAGAGTGACAGAGGGAACAAAACTCACTTCAAGCAGGACATACCTAAATGGACGTGAACACGAGAAAATCAGAAAAGTTAGAATAAACTCCCGTTTTATTTTACTTCCAATTCATCTTTAGGTTTCCCTTTTCCCCTTTTCCTTTCTTTCTCCCCCTTCTTTTTCTGGGCATTTCTCCATCCATTCAATTCAAACCATACACCCGACTACCCCGTCCCTCCACCCCAAGCCCAACCATCCCTGACACCAAAACATATAACATTCTTTCCCAGTTGCTTTCTGTTCTGATGTGAGGTACATTTTCTGAACTCGAAATTTATCTTGTTTTTTTCCTCCCGACAGAGGCTCCATGCCTGCTGAGATTCCCCAACACTTTCAGATACTGGAGAACTTCATTTCAGAGATTCAGCATTCAAAGCTTTTTGGTTTATTTCGCCTTTAATACTTTTGTTTGACGGGTTGTCGTCATCACTAGCAAGGGCAGCATTTGCATACATCATTAATTGCCCATGATTGCGAGGCCATTTTGAAGATAATATGGAACCAAATATATTGTTGTGGGTCTGAAGTCACACTTCGTCCAGACCGGGTATTCATCTTAAGTTTCTTCACCAATGGCTATCAGTGAAATAATAAAATAAATCCTGACGCTTTATCGTTTCCATGAGTGAAATTAGGTTTCATTCGAATATTTGCCATTCGAATTTAAGTGGTCAGACAAGAACGCGAACCATAAAGTCTGGAGTTAACAGAAGGGTAGATGACGGCTAATTCTGCAGTAGCATTGAGTCTGAACTGGAGAATGGTGATATTATAGTTGTGGAAGTAGGCGGGTTTGATGTCAGAGAGAATACACCGATATAAAACAGTACAGCGTGAAAGGCAGACGCAAGGCTCTGAATAATTCTGTTCTTTCTTAGATGATTATGACTGAGTAGTGTTACATCATGGAAATGAAGTGGACTTTGTGACTGTAACTGAAGATTGCAGTTTATGTCTTTGCTAAATATACATAACAGCAATAGCAATAACATTCACCTCAGTTCATAGATTTGGCAAGAACGCTGGGAAGAGAATTTATCTCCCCTACATCTACCTGTATCTTCGCGCTCCTGTTGACAAATCGTGGTGCAATTCCTCCTTACTTGCAAGGCTCACGATAAAATCTTTTCCTCTCCGTAACTTCTGCTCCAGATGTGGTCCAGATTACAGTCAGTAACCAGTTACTTTCCAATAACAGAACACGATAACGTTTGAAATAGGAAAAGCAGTCGGCTTTTCTATCGGTCAAACCTGCCCTGTCATTATTTAAGAATATGGCTGATCTACTTCAAGGTTCAACTCCACTTTCCTGCCAATGCCTGGCATCCCCCAACTCACCGAGATGTCAAAAACCTGTATAGCCTGTCTGTAAAAACTTTCAGTGATCTAACTGCCACATTTCTTTGTGTAAGGGAATTCCAGACATTCACTAACTTCTGATAGAACACGTTTCTCTGCATCACAATGTTAATTCAACATTGTGTATTCTTTATCGTTGTCCCTCAATTTGAGACTCTGTTTCGGGAGTAGAACGGCATTCTCAACATTTACCTTCGCAAGCCCCCTCTGTGTTTTGTACATTTCAGTATTATTTCCCCTCGTTCACTTCAAGTACAACGAATAAATGCCGAAACATTTTAGATGTACCAGATAAATTAACACTTTCATTCCAAGAATAAACCTAATGACTCAAACAAGGTACTTGCTGCACCAGCGTGCTAACCTTATGATTCTTCTGCAGGAACACCCCAATCCCGTAGTACTGCACTTCTTTTTGGGGTGTTCTGCATTCACTAACAGCCTGCCACTTTGATCTCATGGTCAACATGCACGACCTCATACTTATTTTATACCATAAACTTTACTGGGCAAATATTCGCCCTCTCACTGACATTATAGATATAAACTTTCAGATTCCTTACATCCTTAGTGCCATGTGGTCACTCTGTAACTATTTAGTCCAAAACCTTGTGTCAAATGCTACTGAAATGTATACCCTTGGTCTTCTAAGTTTTAAAGAAACCTTGTTCCTCTTGTTAGATACAGTTCAAGAACTTCGGTCCGATTTCCATCATGCTTATTTTCTTGAATATACGTTCCTGGAGTCTGTAGGAAATGTTACGAGGTCACCAGAGAGCAGCAGATAAAGTCAGGATATGTGAGTATACTGTATAATTTACTAACTTTAGGTCTGGCCTTCTTTAGTTTCTGGAGTCTGTCGGAGATGATTCAATGTCATCTGGGTGCAGTTGAGTCTCTCATGATACGTGAGTATACTGTAGAAATTACTTACTTTTAGGTTCGGTGATCGCTATTTGCTGACGTCGTTCGGAGAGTGTACAAGGTTACAGATTTGGGCAGCTTCTTTATCCGAAACACTACTCGGGTAGTATCACACACCTTTCCACCACCTCAAAACAAAATAAATGTCCTGTGCGTCAGTTGGGAAGGTGGCGTGTCTTTTCTGTCGCTGTTCATTTTTTTCAGCGGTCTATTTAGGAATTTAGATCAGTGGGATTGGTGGTTCTGGCAGTTGAATGTTCCTTTTGCAGTACGTGGGATGTTATGGTCACCTATATTGTTACTGCTGACTTCATTTGTGGGACGTCCAACCAACTCTAGCTCAATGAGGGAGCTGGATTGAGAGTTCGATGTAGATTGGATCATTCAGTAGGCTGAGGCAATTATTGAGATGAGTTAAAGGGAGATAGTTAATCCACAGCCACGCGAATGAAGGAGAGGGGTCAGGAGGAGGAAAGGGAATTGGCAGCAAGTACACAAATCACCTGTGGAGGTTCCCTTCAACAAGTATACCGTGTTGATACTGTGGGTCTAGGGGAATTACCAAGAGTAAGCAATGGGGCACAGGCATCTGCCACAGAGTCTGTCTTTGCTGCTCAGACCGTAAGGGGAAGAGGAATGGAGCTTGAGTCATTGGGGTCTGAATAGTTAGGGAGACTGTGGGAATGATGGAGACTCATGTTCAGTTTATTGCCTCCCCGGTGCCAGGGTTTGTGATGTCTCTGATCCTGTTTTTGGAATCCTTGCAGAGGAGAAGGAGCAGGTCCAAGTCGCGGTACATATTTACACCACCGACGTAGGTGGGATGAAAGGTGGGAATCGCAGGCAGAAATTCAGGAAACTAGTGTGGAACCTTAGAGCTAGAACAGACAGAGGTGTTATCTCTGGTTTGTTGCCCTTATCACCTGCCAATGAAGTGTGGAACGGGGTGAGAGCAGAGCTGAATATGTGGCAGCAGGAATGGTGAAGAACAGAGGGACTTTTTATTCTTGCATAATTGGAGCTCTGTCTGGAAAAAGTGGCACCTCTACAAACAAAACGGACTTCACATGGACCAGAGGGGTACAAATATTCTGGGAGTCGGGGGTTGAGTTGGTAATGTTCTGCGGGGGAAGGAGTTAAACTAATGCAGCAGGGAGATGGGAATCTGAACTGTAGTTCCAGTGAACAGGCGTTTGAGGGTAGTGAAATCAGGGATTGGATTACAAGGTCGTGAGAGTGCACCGGCAATCAGGATTTTGATATGAAATGTGTGTACTTAAATGCAAGGAGCATCCAGAATACAGTCGGAAAACTTGCAGCAGGGATTGATCCCGGGGATTTCGATGTTGTGGCCACTTCAGAGTCATAGTTAGAGGAGGGAGAGAATGACTGTGATAGATTCTGGGATTTAGATGTTTCAGTAAGAACAGAGAAGATGCTAAATTGGGTGTGCTTGGATCGGGGTTGGCATTGCTAATTAAAGGTGGCATTACAGCAGCTGAGATAACGTTTGAGGACTCATCCACTGAGATAGTTTAGGCAAAGGTTAGAAACAGGGAAGGAGAGGTCACCATGCTGGGAGTTTTCTACAGGTCTCCGAATAGTTCTAGTGATGTAGAGGAAAGAATAACAAAGATGATTCGCGATAGGAATGGTAGTAACAGAGTAATTTTTTATGATGGACTTTAACTTTCCAAATATTGACTGGGAATAATATAGTTCAAGTAGTTTAGATAGGTAAGTTTCTGTTCAATGCGTGGAGGAGGTCTTTCTGACACAGTATGGAGACAGGACAACAAGGGCCAATGCCATACTGAAATTGGTACTGTGGAATGAACGCGGCCACATGTTAGTTTTGGAGGTAGTGAGCTCTTTGGCGATCGTGATCACAATTCGGTTATGTTTGCAACAGCAATGGGCATGACGGGTGTATACTGCAGGGCAAGAGGGATAACTTGGGGAAGGCAATTATGATGCGATTGGCAAGATTTAACATGCATAGGATGGGGATGGAAACTTCAGGGGATGGACACACATGAAATTTGGACCTTGTTCAAGGAGTTGTTACTGCGAGTCCTTGATAAGTATACACCTATCAGCCATGGTTTACTAAAGAAGTTGAAGCTCTTGTACAGAGAGAGAAAAAGGCTAATGGCAGGACAAGGTGTGAAGGGTCATTAGGGGGCTTGAGAGTTATACGTTCGCCAGAAAAGACCAACAGAGATGGCTAAGAGGAGTCAGGAGATTATATGAGAAATTGCTACTGGATAAGTTCATGCCTCAATAATCTTATTGAGTTTTTCAAGAAGGTGACAAAACATGTGAATGAAGGCAAAGCGGCTGATGTGGGCATACTAACCTCAGAGACAGGCATTTGATAAGTTTCCGATCAGTAGTCTATTGCACAACTACAGAGTTTCGAGATTGAAGGTGATTTAGCGGTTTGAGTCAGAATTTGGCTAGCTGGAAGAAGACAGCTGGTGGTAGGCAGAGTTGTGGATATTGCCGACGGATGTATGGGTAACGGAACGACATAGATAAGATGCAGAGCTGGGCTGAGAAGTGGCAAATAAAGTTTAACACAGAAAAGTGCGAGCGAGTTCACTTCCGAAGTAGCAGGAATGCAGAGTCCTGGGGTAATGATAGAATTCTTGACAGTGCATCTGAACAGAGAGATAACTTTGTCCAAGTGCAGAAATCCTTGAAACTTTCCACCCAGGCTGACAGGGTTGTCCAAAAGGCATACAGTGTGTTGGCTTTCATTGGTACGGTGAGTGGTTTCGGAACCGACAGGTCATGTTTCAGGTGAACAAGACACTGGTAAAGCCGAACATGGAGTATTTGTACATTTCTGACCACGACAATATAGGAATGACGTGGAAGCTTTGGAAAGGGTTCAGATGAAATTTCCTCAGGTGTTGCCTTGAATGGAAGGAATATTTGACGAGTCAAGGCTGAGCGAACTGAAACTGATTTCGTTGGAGAGAAGAAGATTGTGAGGTGATTCCATCGAGACGTATAACATAATCCAAGGGTTATGTTGGGTGGACAGTGAGATACTTTTTCCTCGGTGAAGGCCAGACAGAGAGAACCAAGCATAAAATTTGAGGAGTGATACATTTAGTTCTGGTACAATGGGCAGTTTCTTTACTCAGAGAGTAGTATCAGCATGGAACGGCCTGCCTGCAAAGGTAGTAAACTCCCTGACGTTAAGGGCATTTAAATAGGCATTGGACATATATATGGACAACAATGGAACGGTGTATGTTCGATGGGTGTCAGATTAAATTGACAGGTCAGCACGTCTTTGACGGCAGAAGAACCTTTCGTGTTCTGTAACGTTCTCTGTTTTAAATTCTTTGTTCTATTATATAATCCGTGACGTCCCCTGTGAAGAACAATGTGAAATATTTTTGTTAATTCTCTGCCTGTTCCCTGAAATGAACTCCCCATTTCCATCCTCCGCCTGTCCCACTTATGATATCCTGACTTTTTTCCAAAGTTTACACAGATATAGTATTTTGTTTAATTCTGTATGGAAACGCTCTTGCAGCTGATTTATATGTTCCTTGTCAATTTCATGCAGTTCCTTTTCATTTAGCTCTGTATTACCTGTTTCTGATTCCGAAAATAAACATCCCAAATTCGGCCGACATTATTGTTTGCCAATCTGAATTCTTTAATTTGTGATTGGTTTGTATCATTGACAGCTTTTGTGCACCATGGCTGGTTCATCTTTTTCTCGAGTCTTTCATTTTGCCATAGTCAATCATTGCTGCGTGTTATGAAATAGCTGCTTAAAAGTAGCCCCCACACATCCACTGACATTCTCCACTGTGTATTTTCGCACAGTATTTTAGACCAGAGAATCGACAGAATTCTGCAATTGAAATGGCTGATTCATTCTAATTGTTCAGGGAGAACCTCCATTCTCCCATCATCTTTTTCTCTGTCCTTTCTGTGTTTCCATTTCCTGGAACGACAGACAAAAGACAGAAAGAGAAAATAAAGCAAGGGGCAGGGGAAAGCAAGACAGAGTGAAAAATGAGACACCGAGAGAAAAAGTGTCAGACGGAGATAACGATGCAAAGAACAAAAAGAGATATATTAAACAGGAGACAACTGTAGAAGTGTGACAGACAGGTGAAGCGATATAAGTGAGATCGACAGAAAAAAAGAATGAAATAGTTCGAGGCTTGGAGAGAGTGAAGGAGAGAAATATGGAAGGAACGCTGAAGAAATAGAAAGACATAAAGACGGGGTAGAGAATATTTAAGAGAAAGTGACAGGAAGAGAATTAAATTGCAAACAAGGATAAGAAGAGTCATGGAGTCATTGGGATGTACAGCATGGAAACAGACCCTTCGGTCCAACCCGTCTATGCCGACCAGATATCCCAACCCAATCTCATCCCACCTGCCAACACGTGGCTCATATCCCTACAGTCCCTTCCGATTCATACTCCCATCCAAATGCCTTTTAAATATTGACATTGCACCAGCCTCCGTCACCTCCTCTGGCAGCTCATTCCAAACACGCATCACCCTCTGTGTGTAAGGTTGCCTATTAGGTCTCTTTTATATCTTTCCCTTCCCACCCTCAACCTGTGCCATCTCGTTCTGGACTCCCCAATCCCAGGGAAATAATTTCGCCTATTTATCCTATCCATAACCCTCATCATTTTGCAAACCTCTGTAAGGTCTCCACTCAGCCTCCGACACTCCTGGGAAAACAGCCCCAGCCTGTTCAGCCTCTCCCTATAGCACAAATCCTCCAATGATGGCAACATCCTGGCAAATTAATTCTGAACTCTTTCACGATTCACAACATCTTTCCGATAGAAAGGAGACCAAAACTGCATGCAACATTCCAACAATGTCCTGCACAGCACCAACATTACCTCCCAACTCCTGTACTCAATACTATGACCAAGCGCCCTATGAAGAAGTGCTCATGCCCGAAACTTGGATTCTCCTGCTCCTTGGATTTTGCCTGACCTGCTGCACTTTTCCAGTAACACATTTTCAGCTCGGATCTCCAGGATTTGCAGTCCTCACTTTCTCCTCGAAGATTTTAACCTTCTTCGAATCCTCTTGCAAGAATGCCTTCCTTGAAGAAACTCTCTTCCTCCCTCTACAAGGATTTCAGTGACTCCCTCTCACACTGAAAACCCCAAATCATCTCCTCTGCCCAGAAGATCTTCAGCCACATTCTCAAACAGACTCACTACCACAGCCATATCTCCTTCCTCAGCACCTGCCTACGGAACCGACAGAGGCCGCACTGACGCTGGACTACCTTCAGACCAACAGAATTTGGACCCAACCAGGACAACCAGTACCTTCAACAAATCCGAAGCCTCTAGCAACACATCTCCTTCTGGATCCTCTGCTCCACGCTTGCAGCCATGCGCTGCTACCTATATTCCCTACAATTAGACCTACCCCACCTCAAGACAACATTCTCACAGAAATGCAAAGGACCTCTACTGTTCTTCATCCACAGAACAATCTATACACTAAACCAACAGTTCTTCCGAGCCACATGGGAAATTAAAGACAGTAAGTACCAAAAACTTTCATGTACTTACCCCCACACTCTGAATTCCCCAACTCTTTCAAAATCTTCCATTGGCCTCCGAAATCATTTGGGCGCCGTGAACCAAGGGGCGGCTGCAGCACCAGGAGAAGCAACCGCAGCCGCGAACCATGGCGTCACTTCCGCCCCCACTGACCTTGCTGCCTCCACGATCGCCACACAGACAACCGCCTCCAAGATTGCCAGGAAGACCATCGCCGACAGATTTGCGGGGTCCATGGTTATCGGGAATAACACCATTTCTGCTGTCACCACAGCCACTTCCCCCGGGATACCGTCGCTGCAGCCATTTCCGTCCCGAGCCACATCACTTACCTGCACAACGACCACAGCGCATGTGCCTCCGCCCTCACGCCGATCTCCACCACCCCGCCTAACCCCGCCCCCACACCGATCTCTGTCTTCGTCACCATGCCTAACTCTGCCCCACTCCCAGCTCCAGCCCCACACCAGGTCATAGCTCCCAGTACTGCTGAATTTCCACCATTTCTCCAGAACTACCACTCTCTGAGGATGAAAGATCAGTTCTCATCAGAGCCCTCACCTTCATTCCCCTTTGCTCTCGGATTAATGTGTTCGACACGCAGAAGAACATTAAACTATTCTTCCACCGCCTTCGCCTCTTCGCCTACTTCTTCAACAAGGATTCCCACCCAACCTCTGACGACCACTTCTCCCTCTGACACTCCATCCACCTGGACACCCCGTGCTGGCCTCTAACTTGTCCACGATCTCTTCATAGCCAACTGCTGTCACGACATTAACCACCTCAACGTCACCTCGCCTCTCACCCACTCCAACCTCTCACTGTCGGTACGTGCAGCCATCTACTCCCTCCGTTCCAACCCCAACCTCACTATCAAACCAGCAGGCAAGGGAGGTGCGGGAGTAGTTTGGCGCACCCACCTTTATACCACTGAGGCTAAATGCCAGCTCACGGACAACTCCTCCTACTGTCCCCTAGACCACGACCCCACCTCGCACCACCAAACCAACATCTCCCAGACCATCCATAACCTCATCACCTCAGGGGATCTCCCACCCACCTCCTCCAAACCCGTAGTCCCACAAACCCCCACCGCCCGTTTCTACCTCCTGCCCAAAATCCACACTCCTGACAGCCCCGGCCGACCCAATGTCTCAGCCTGCTCCTGACCCCAAACTCACATCTGCATACCTCGACACCGTCCTGTCCCGGAAGTCCAAGTATTCCCCACCGATGCTCGGGACACCGCCCAAGCCCTCCACCACCGCCATGTTTTTCGCTTCCCCAGTCCCCAACGCCAAATCTTCACCATGGACATCCAGTCCCTGTATACCTCCATCCCCCATCACAAAGGACTCAAAGTCCTCCGCTTCTTCCTTTCCCGCCGTACCAACCAGTACCATTCCGCTGACATCCTCCTACGACTGACTGAACTGCTCCTCACCCTGCACCTCTTTCCAATCCTCCCACTTCCTCCAAGCCAAAGGAGTGGCCATGAGCACCCGCATGGACCCCAGCTACGCCTTCCTCCTCGTATGATATGTGGAACAGTCCATCATCCGCAGTTACACTGGCACCACCCATAACGTTTCCTCCGCTACATCGTCGACTGTATCAGCGCTGCCTCGTGCTCCCCTGAGGAAGTTGAACAGTTCATCCACTTTACCAATACCTTCCGTCCGACCTCAAGCTTATCTGGACCGTCTCAGATTCCTCCCTTCCCTTCTTAGGCCTCTCCATTTCTATCTCGGGCGACCAAATCAACACGGACATTTACTGTAAACCGACCGACTCCCACAGCTCCCCAGACTACGCATCCTCCCACCCTGCCCCCTTTGAAAACGCAATCCCATAATCCCAATTCCTTCCTCTCCGCCGCATCTGCTCCCAGGAGGACGAGTTCCAATACCATACAACTCAGATGGCCTCCCTCTTCAAAGACTGCAACTTCCCCCCGACATGATCGACGATGCTCTCCAGGGCATCTCCTCCACTTGCTCATCCTTCGCCCTTGAGGCCCGCCCCTCCAATCGCCACCAGAACGTAACCCCACTGGTCCTCACCTACCACCCCACCAACCTCCATATTCATCGTTTCCTCCATCGTCCTTTCCGCCACCTCCAAAGGGACCCCACCACCAGGTATATATTTCCCTCTCCTCCCCTATCATCATTCCGGAAAGACCACTCCCTCCGTGACTCCATCGTAAGGTCCACACACTCCATCAACCCAACCTGCACTCCCGGCACTTTCTCCTGCAACCGCAAGAAATGCAAAACTTGCAGCCACACCTCCCGCCTTACTTCCCTCCAAGGCCCCAAGGGATCCTTCCATATCCGCCACAAATTCACCTGCACCTCCACACACATAAGTTACTGCATCCGCTGCACCCGATGAGGCCTCCTCTATATTGGGGAGACAGGCCGCCTGCTTGCGGGGCGTTTCAGACAACACCTCTGGGACACCCGGAAGAACCAACCCAACCGCCCCGTGGCTGAAAACTTCAACTCCCCCTCCCACACCAAGAAGGGGATTCAGGTCCTTGGACTCCTCCAACACCAGACCACAGCAACATGGCGTCTGGAGGAAGAGTGGCTCATCTTCCGCCTAGAAACCCTCCAACCACATTGGATGAACACACGTTTCTCCAGTTTCCTCATTTCCCCTCCCCCCACCTTGTCTCAGTCCTAATTTAGCACCACGTTCCTAACCTGCAATCTTCTTCCTGACCTCTCTGCCGCCACCTCCACTCCGGGCTATCACCCTCACCTTAACCTCCTTCTACCTATCGCATTTCCAACGACCCTCCACCAAGTCCCTCCTCCCTGCCTTTTGTCTTAGCCTGCTGGGCACACTTTCCTCAATCCTGAAGAAAGGCTCATGCCCAAAACATCGATTCTCCTGTTCCTTGGGTGCTGCCTGACCTGCTGTGCTTTTCCAGCAACATATTTTCAGCTCTGATCTCCAGCATTGCAGTCCTCACTTTCTCTTATGACCAATGAAGGAAAGCATACCAACGTCCTTCTTCACTATCCTATCTACCTGCGACTCCACTTTCAAAAAGCTATGAACCTGAACTCCAAGGTGTCTTTGTTTAGCAACACTTCCTAGGATCTTACCAATAAGTATACAAGTCCTGCTAAGATTTGCTTTCCCAAATTCCAGCACCTCGCATTTATCTGAATTAAACCCAGTCTGCCAATTCTCAGCCCATTGGGCCATCTGGTCCAGATCCTGTTGTAATCTGAGTTAACCCACTTGTCTGTAAACAGTCAAGTCTTGAGAGTCAAAGAGAATGGAAGGATGGAAAACAACTCAGTCGTAGTCAACAAGACAGATGAAAGCGAGGTGTGGGTAGGAAGCATATCCCAGAGATTAATTCCCCGAAAAGCACAGCTTCACTGAATTCACTAAACCATGATTTCTTTCCACTGATGTGTCTTGAATGACGTTGACCGTCCGGTTATTTGTCGCTCATCACAGTTGCCCGTTTGAGAATGTTTGGGGATGCGAGTGAACTTCTACTTGAACCATTTGCTGGCCGAGTGCTGTGAAGGGGCCCACAATGAAACGTTTGGGAGCAAATTCTCGGATTTTGATGAAATATAAGTAACCATTTATACATTTCGAAATCAGGACGGTGAGTGAAATAGAGAGAAACTAGCAGGGTAATGGAATTCCTGTATATCTGCCGCCGTTCACTTTCTGGATAAAGGTGACCATGGAAATGGAAGGAGCTGCTTATTGTACACCTGTTCATACTTGAGACAATATTAGTCTGTCATTCGCTATGGACTCAAACTGTAAGATTCTGAAGGAGGCCAGTTTGCATCCGACAGAGACGAGTGCGTTTCTGCTACTTATTGGACTTTCATCCGCCCCAACTCCCCTAAGGAGCGACAATACCATTCATACTGCGCACAATCTGTAAGAAGACACGTGGCACGACATGTGAGCAATACACTGAGGGCTTTATTCACGATTCAGTTCAAATGGAGAAGGTTTTATGGGGACGTACACAGTCAAGAGACAATAAATTACAGAGATAGCAGCCAATTTCAGCCACAGCCTCAGATGCACCTTGGTAACCCACACTTTTACCATTTCACGATTCAATTTACGATGACTTTGCAGCACTTGAGAAGCAATACGCACTTTCCCTCCAACTCGATTTCACCCTCTGGGCAATCTCCAACCCTGCATCGTCCTCCAGCCTGTTGGCAGGCCCTGCTGAAACCTGGAAAGCAAAGATGAGGAGGTAATTGATGAAATGGTGAAATAATTCTAATCTAAAAGGCAACACTGCAAATGCTTCTGAACTAAAATGAATTCCACACTCAAGGGAACTAACTGCAATGATTCACCAAATGCCGTGAGACTGGAGGGTGAACTTGCAGGACTGTCCGCAGAATCACAATTCAGAACAAGCTCATGTTCTGAGGACCTGTCTTAGAATATCTCAATGGAAGGTAATGAAGTTTGAATGACGTTCAAATTGTGAAATGAAATTCGGAAATGCCCACTCAACTCATATCCTTCAGGGAAAGTAAACTGATATTCTTATCATTTCTTCTTCATATTTGACTGCAGAGTCACAGAAATGTGATTCACTTCTGAATGTTCTCTGGGGCCATTAGGAAGGTACAAAAACTGTTAGCTTTGCCAGAAATGCGTCCATTGCAAATCCGTTTTTTTGTGGATATCAATTTGTTCTTTTCAGGCATTTGTAAATCTAAACACGAGAGATGAGAATGTAGTTTTCAGGGGGCTAATCAGATTCAATTGACGTTCTGAACACTTCTAAAGGATGTTTGAGTCGAAATGGACTCACGTCTAAAGCGAGGATGTGGTCGCTTACCTTCAACAGCCGTGTCCAGCTGCACTGTCACCAAGAATCCAAGAACTAAGAACAGGGGAATTCTCATGGTTGCTGATTTCTTCTTTCTGCACTATGAACTAGCTGGAGAATTGGAACTCCTTATGTGATAACGCAAACTACATTGTTGTTAATAATTGTAAAAATAAGAAACGATTCCGAGATGTGTATGAAAAAGGCACATTTCGTTCATCAGTGAATCATCTACTCAGATTAAGGAGATTTGCTAGTGGAGAGACAGAAATGAGTCATGATTAACCTGGTGAAAATCAATAGGAATTCTCTGCAGTTACTCAGCTTTGTAGAATCAAATAAGGAGTGGTAGCATCTACCATCGTTCCAGAACAGAAAACCTCAATGGATAATGTAAATGCTCTTCTTGTTCATCCAGTCGATGTGGCTGATCCAAATGTATTGTACATCTCTAATTATTCAGTGGGACCTTAAAAAGACAAGCACATTGCAGTGAGTTTGTAATTACATGCAGCTGGTTTCCTTCCCTGGAGGTCATTGAGAAACTCAGCAGTTAGGCAAATGGTTACATAATATCTAACGTGTGTGATTACTGCTTTTTGGACAGGCAATAGTGTATAACTTGGATCGTTTGGACAGCAATGCGATGTGTTTGAATCATAGCACTCATCAGTGTGCAGAATATGTCTTGTCTCCAGCAATACAATATTGAAATTATTGTAATATCTCAGTGAGTCTTTATCATGAATATTGTCTGACTTGTAGCTTCTTCCTTCTATTCCAAACTTATGTTGCCATTTGCCTTTAAATATTTCTGTCCATAGCAGTTGCATAGTCTCCCACTCAGTTGGCTGGATGATTGGTTTATAATGCAGAGAAAGGTCAATAGCGCAGGTTCAGTATCCCACACAGACAGAGGTTACTCTGAAGGGCCCGGTTTCTCAACCTCACCTCCATACCGGACGAGTGATGACCATCAGGTTCAACAACCATAATTTGTCTGCCCGACGATTCGCTGGGACGAGAGCAACATAATTCCATCACTTCCAGCATTTTGAAATGATCATTTCATCTTGCATTATATTCCTGGCTGCTCTGGTAAAATGCAGTTTCACTTGTTAGCATTGTCTGCATTTTTCACCCACACTGCACATTCCTGCCCACTCCATCATAATCCTTGACTCCGTTGTTATCCATGAGTCTTTCCGTCTGTCTCTCAGAAATATTCAGTATCTCTGCCTCCAATACTCTCTGAGAATGTAAGTTTCAACAAAGAAAGAAAAGAAAATAAATGCTCCCGTCACAGTAATAGATTGAAGATAATATATAAAAGAAAAAAAAGATGTAAAATGTGCCTGCTGGGTGTATTTTTAAACAATCCAGTGGGAAGGACGCGGTTCTACAGCTGTACCAGTCTGACTGAGAGCACATCTGGAGAACTGTGTGTGAAGTGTGTTTGGTGTTCTGAACTGAGAAAGGATATAGTTACCTTAGAATCTGTTCAGAGATGTTTCACTTCATTTACTCCCGGGTTGAAGGGCTTATATTATGGGGGTTTAACCCTTGAAATGACAGGAGATCTGATAATGTCAGACAGTAATTTGTGGAGAGTGGGTCAGTTGGGTGTTTTTATCATCCAAATTTGTCGTCATTCGGCTTTGTACATTTTTAGCGGCAGCTCACTTCAGGAATTAGCCTACTATTATTTATTGACTAAAGAAAAGTGCCTGCCTTGTTCCTATCATTGAAATTGAGCCAGTCTGAAACTTTATCATTGACCATATCATCAATCTGGTTACAATTAAAATCTATGGTGTCCTGAGGATAAATGGGACGGGAAAACGGAATGAGGAGAAATTCAAGTAGAAATGCATTCAAGTGGGAATTCCCTTTCCCAGAAGCTGTTTTTAAATGACATGCAATTCCTTCCTGAATCGCAGTTTGATGCATGTTTCCAATAATAATTGTCGGGCAGAATGGCCTGTAGACTCTTGTTTTCTGTTCCACGACCTTCGTGAAGACAGGTCCCACTTTGTGGTTCTCCAGTTTCTCTGGAACACTCATTCCATCAAGAGAGTTAAAGAATGTTTCACACTGTGCCACCAGTCACTGTGTAACCGCTTCTTCTAAACTGTGTGTCACGTGCTGCTGATTTGTCGAGGATTTGTATTATCTGTTTGAAAAAAACTCCTTGTTCCTTTTGTTAGAGATAGTTCAAGAACTTGCTTCGTGTTACCACCTTTCTTATTTTACAGTTCTTGGAGTGTGTCGGAGATGCTGCAAGGTCACCAGGGAACAGTAGAGCCTGTCGGGATAATTGTGTATATAGTCTAAGTTAATTCACTTTAGGTCCCCTGTTCTTGAGATCCTGACGTCTGTCAGAGAGTTTGCGAGGTTACATGTTTGGGCTGTTGCTTTTGCCAAAAGACTATTTGGGTACCGTCTTCCATCTATCCTCCTCCTCTAATGAAAATAAAATATCTGTGTGTCTGTTGGGAAGGTGGCTAGTGTTATTTTTTCGTGTTTCATTTATTTCAGCGTTCTGTTTGAGTATTAAGAATAGCATGATTGGAG
The DNA here is from genome assembly GCF_020745735.1 of Hemiscyllium ocellatum. Lineage (NCBI taxonomy): Eukaryota > Metazoa > Chordata > Chondrichthyes > Orectolobiformes > Hemiscylliidae > Hemiscyllium > Hemiscyllium ocellatum. The sequence goes on along the minus strand of NC_083449.1, from coordinate 12,786,515 downwards.
GTTATGGCAGTTGAATGTTCCTCCTGCATTATGTGGGAGGTAAGGGTCACCTGTATTGTCCCTGCTGACTTCATTTGTGTGATGCCTAAACACCTCCAGCTCGTTGAGGGAACTGGAGTTTCAATTGGATTTTCTTTGGATAACTGAGGACAGGGAGGCGGTTACTGAGAGGAGTTACAAGAAATTAGTTCCTCCACAACCACGTGAAAAAGGTAGAGTGTCTACCGTCAGGAATAGGAGAAAAGGACTGGCAGCAATTGCAGTAAAGACATGTGGTGGTTCCCCTTAACAGCAACAGATTCAACCCTCCAATTGGGCACCGCCCTGCCTTGCCATTATCTTTCCTAACGATCTGGTCCAACCTCCACCACCTATCACATTCTCCTCATCTTCATTTCGCCACCGCATTCCCAGCTGCCTTTCAAACGGCCACACAACCACCCATTTATCACCCAACCCCCTATGCCTCATTCCTGATGAAGTGCTCATGTTTGAAACGACGATTTTCCTGCATCTCAGATGCTGCCTGATTTGATGTGATTTTACACAGGCACACTCTTTGACGTACACACATAAACACACACACACACACGCACACACACATACACACACACACACACACACACACACACACACACTGACAAACCAGCACACGTACACATACACACACAGACACCCACGCTCTCCCATTGCACAGACGCATACATACATGCACAGGCATGCGAGCAATGGCACATATGAACATACACACATACAGTTACCCACCCACACGCACACAGAGACACCTACTCACACACAAACAGACCAACATACATATAGGCACATACACAAAATCAAACAGACCACCGCACTTACAATAGCATTAGCACACACACACGGACTAACGCACACACATGCACCCATACACCACATACACACAAACACTCACACATACGCCCACAGACCAACATAGAAACCCACACACCATATACAAAGACAGTCACGCACACGCAGACACACGTACATAAACAGACACACCCGCAAAAACATAAATCCACATGGACACGCAATATGCAAAGACAAGCACGCAGATATTGACACAGACATGCACACACATATTGACACAGACACACACACGCTGACTACGTTGGCATCGAGAGGATTGTTGTTGCACTGAGGCGTTCAGAGTGGAACACGTTGATGTGGAGAAAGGTCCTTGCTCCCTCTGCAACGTGTAAATGATTTGTCTTTCTGCAATTTTCCTGGCACACTTCCCAACTCCTGTCTGATAGCGTCATTATTCAATATTCCCCAATTCGGTTTATTCCCTTGGTAAATGTTCCTTTCCCTCTCCAAGTCTATGATAAATGAAACGCAGTTGTGGTCACTGCCACCAAAATGGTCTCCCACTGCGAGATCTGACACCTGCACGCGCTCATTTCCGAGCACCAAATCCAAAATTTACTCTCCTCCCGTCAGCCTGTCCATATAGGAATCAAGGAAAAATTCCTGAACACACCTCACAAAAAACGGCTCCATCCAAATCACCTGAACTGAGGAGTACCCAGTCAATATTTGGAAAGTTGAAGTCATCCATACAACGACTCTGTTACATGCGGTTTTCCAAAATCTGCCAGTCGATTAGTTCTTCAAACTCCCTACTGCTATTTGGGTGTGTGTAGAACACCTTCAATGAGGAGACTGCTCCCTTGCTGCTCCTAATTTCCATCCATATTTACTCAGTAGACAAACGTTCCTCAACAAACTTTGTTTCTGTAGCTGTAATGCACTCGCTGATTAGCAATGCTATACCGCCTCCCCTTTTATCACCCTCCCTGTTCTTCTTAAACGTTCTAAACCCTGGATCATCTAGCGACCATTCCTGCCCTTGTGAAACCCACGTCTCCTTTCTTGCCACAACATCACAGTCCCATGTTCTAAGTTCGACACTGATATTTCTGACAGTCCTTGCGTGACAGCAGACGCACTTTAACAGATTCCTTTGTTTAATTACGTAAATAAACTTCCTGATGAATTCATTATATCCTGTCACTGTACCATCTCCAACTACCCCCTTCTCAGATATGTATCAATGATTCACAACTCCTGCCAAGCTCGTTCAAAGTTTCCTGAACCACACTAAAAAAAATCTCCCACCCATGGGTATTTTGCCCGTCCATTTCAGGTGCAACCCGTCTTTCTTGTACAGCTTGCCCAGAAGGCATCCCAGAGATCTCAGTATCTGAAGCCCTCCCCGCATCACAGCAACGTGTTAAGCTGCACTCGCTGACTGTAATTCACCTCACTGTCTCGAGGCACAGGTCGGAAACCTGAGATCACTGCAGTACTCGCCCTGCTCTTCAGCTTCCAACCTAACTCTTTGTCGTCACTTTTCTGATCCTCAATCCCTTTCTTGTCGATATCATTTGTGTCAATATGTAACACGATTTCCAGCTGCTCATTCTCTCCCTTCACAATCCAGTAAATACAATTGGCGATCACCCGGATTCTGGCACGTCGGAGGCAAGATAACTTCTGGAAGAACGTAAGAATGTTGGACGACTGTTCAATTTCCGTAATACACAGGGAATAGGGCATAATATAACCAAGGAAATTAATTGAGAAACGGGGGACGAAAAACTGTTTTGCAAAAGAAACAAAGAAAGAACAAACAAAGCAGAGATAGAGAACCAGAGAATAGAGTAATCAGTTTCAGGCATGGAAATAGATGCAGGTTGATACATAAAATCAAAAGTGAGATAGAGATGGAAAAGCAGAATAAGGTAATGATACAGAGAATGGAAGATTCAGAATGAAAAGAAAGAACCAACAGCACGTTCCAGGTCCCAGTACATCACGGAATGCTGAATCGACATGGTATTTCTATTTTAATCTCGGCAATCAGACGGCCATTTGCATAGTCTCAGCTCCCAGAGTTAGCAACAATGTAATGGCTGACTTGTCCGAGTGGTAGTTAGTGGTACCACAGCACTGCGCATAAATCTGCATGGATGCTTCCAAGATGTGATTGAGTGTGGAAATTCAGTTACCGGCAGAGGTTCATCAAGGGGTGTTGGCGAAGATTAATTTGCAAATTTAGGAAATTACTTTGAAGACTTATTCAGTGTCAACTGCCGGGCTAAGGTGAGCTGTAATCTCATTTAGTCATTCCATGCAATGTTGAAAGTAAATAGATACTCGAAAAGGAAAGTCGCAGCAGAACCTTCTAAAAGAATCAAGGAATGATCTTTTTGTAATTTCACAGCTTCTTTCAAGGATTAAAAAGCGTCATTTTCCGCAGATTAGCAACGAGTTTAAAAAGCAGGCTTTTTGCTGCAGTGTCCTATATCAATGGTGGCCTCAACACACAACAGCCATTTTTAATTCTGAACAATACATTGATGCCATTTAACGTCAATCTTATTCTTGCTCGATCTGATATGAAAATGGAGACATGAACCACAGCCTCCTGGGTAAAAAGAGATGCAGACATTTCCATCACACGAATACGACCCTCAGTAGCTTTTCATTTATTGCTAATTATTGAAGTGCAAACCAGTATTGAGAATCAGCTGGAGCCATTCTCTCCTCAAGGGTTGAAGATCAGTCTAAAATCACACAACTGAATGAAATACTGCCATTTAAGGAATGCGGTATGCAGCAATCTCCGCTGCTTTTGCACAGTCGATTAGTCTGTTAAAAAGTTGCATTTAACGCGGATCTCACTGGCCACAAGGCTCCATTCAGTCTGTCAGAATTCAACAAAGACTGTATTGTCCCACGATAAATCTGGATAGGATGAAGCATCTCATTGTTAGCTCGTGTGTCCAATACCCAGAATGCACACAACTGAATGGCCAATGTCAGTTATCTCTTGCTGTCAGTATTGTCTTTTTGCAGACAATACCCAGTCTGCACACAGCAGAGTGTGACAACGTCGACCTGTAATATAATAGAGATTTTAATCCTGCAGAAATTGTGTTTCGATACAAATTACAAAAATTCGTACTGCTGAGTGGACAAGTATCAGTCATCAGTTAAGGTGGACATTGAAGTAACGTTAACAATACATAACATGAACACTGCTGAGCGTTCAAATATTAACTGTTTTTCATTGTAGGTATTGCAGTACTTACATAATTCACACAGTTTCCAAATATCAGTCATCCCTCATTGAGTCATTGCATTACCTTCAATATTTTATCACTGTTGATGTTGAGTGCCAGATGAGCCGCCCTTTCTCGCAGAGGGTATTATAATACCTCAGAGGTAAAAACAATGACTGCAGATGCTGGAAACCAGATTCTGGATCAGTGGTGCTGGAAGAGTTCAGCAGTTCAGGCAGCATCCAGATGCTGCCTGAACTGCTGTGCTCTTCCAGCATCACTAATCCAGAATTATAATACTGCAGTCAGTGCAGTGGCTGCAGACTTGTCAAAGTTGAATTTTCAGCTGTCCCACATTGCAAACATTTCAATGTTGAAGTCAATGTACTGCCTGCTTACTTCTGACTATCTCACAGATGGCTCAACAATCTTAACCAGTATACATTGCGCAATCGCAAAACATTCATAATCTTCAAACTCCTGAATGTCCAATATCAGTATGTTTATCGTGTAAGCATTGCAAACGGAGCAAGCTGAGATCATATCATGACGTCCAGTGAGAGGTAGACATTTGGATACAAAAATGACTTCAAGGTAGGAGAAAGAGAATGATTGTAGAGTCCTGTGATATGCTGCGCACCACAAGGATTGCTGCCGTGTCCACTGCCTATTATTTTTGTTTATTCTAAATACAAATGACTTGGATTTTAATATCGTAGCATGGTTGTAAAGTTTGCACATTACACCAAAACTGTCGACATTGTTAACAGTGAAGGAGGTTATCTCAGAGTACAACGGGGCCTTGATCAGATGAGTCAATGGGTCAGGATATGCAGATGGAATGTAATTTTTTTTAGATTTGATTATTTACAATGTGGAAACAGTTCCTTCGGCCCAACAATTCCACACCGACCCGCCGAATGGCAACCCATCCATTGCCCTACATTTACCCCTTTACCTAACACTATGGGCAATTTAGCATGGCCAATTCACCTGACCTGCACATCTTTGGACTGTGGGAGGAAACTGGAGCACCCGGAGCAAACCCACGCAGACACGTGGAGAATGTGCAAACTCCACACAGTCAGTCGCCTGAGTCGGGAATTTGGATAAATATGAGGTGTTACCTTTTGGCAATGCAAATTAAGGCAAGACTTACGTATTTAAACGGTGAGTCGAGAGGAATGTTGCCGACGTAAGAAATTTTGGGTTGCAAGTTCATAGTTCCTTGAAGGTGGATTCATCGTTAGACAGTGCTGTGAAGAAGACATTTGGGACCCTTGCCTTTATTGGTCAATTCATCGGGTATTACATTTTCAGGTTTATTGGACAGGTTACTTTAGAATTTTCCATTCAGTTTTGGATTGCCAAAAATTCCAAGCATCTCCCTGTTATCGGAAAGATGATGGCAAACTTTAATGGGTCGAGAAAATATTCACAGCATATTGCCGGGGCTGGACTGTTAGACTTACAGGGAGATTATAAATATTTCGTGCCTGTTTTCCTTGATGTTTCGGGAGTTTAGGGGTTACTTTATGGCAGTTTATAAAATCACAGGCTAGGATACGTTGAACATCCAAAATCTTTTTGACAGAGTAGGGGCGACCAAAATTAGATGACATAGGTTCAGGGTGAGAGGGGGAAGATTCAAAAGGCGCCCAAATTGCAGCTTTATGACGTAGAGGCTGTGTGCGTCTGGACTGAGCTGCAGACGAAATGGCTTAGTCTGGCGCAGTTACAATGTTGGGAAGTCATGTTCAAGATTACATGAATAGGAAAGGTTTAGTTGGATACGGGCAACAAGCTGGAAAATGCGACTTCATTAATTTAGGATATCAAGCCCGCGTTTTAGACGTTAGACAGAACTGTCGTTTTCCATTGTATGCACGGATATGACTCCATGATATCGTATTATTTTCCAAAACACGCAGATTATACACTGCTGCCTGTTGAAATAGCAGTTCTCTTACGCCTTAGATACTGTGTAAACACATGCAGAACATATGATGCAAACTGATGTGTTTCTAAGTGTCCTCCCGGGATGGAAATCAGCTGCATGTGATTACAACTCACTGCAATGTGCTTGTCTTTTCTCAGTTCTGTCTGGATAATTAGAGATATACAATAAATTTGATCAAACGAATGATGCCCATAACGACTGAATGAACAAGAAGAAGCATTTACATTGTACTTTGAGATTATCACTTCAGGAACAATGGTTCGATGGCAGCTCTCCATATTTGATTTTGCTCAGCTGAAATATTGCAGAGTGCTCCCATTGGTTTTCACCAGGTTAATCATGATTCATGTCTGTCTCTCCGCTTACAAGTCTCCTTAATCTGAGTAGATGTTTGACTGATGAGTGAACATCACAAAATAGTTCTTCTTTTGCAATTATTAACAGCAATATAATTTGCGTTAACATATAAAGAGTTCCAATTCTCCAGGTAGTTCCCAATGCAGAAAAAAGAAATCAGTGACCATGAGAACTTCCCCGTTCTTAGTTCTTTGATTCTTGATGACGGTGCATGTGGAGTCACATATGAAGAAGAAAAGGGAAGAAAAGTATCAGTTTACTTTCCCTGAAGGAAATGAGTGGAGTAGGTGTTTCTTACTTTCTTTACACAATTTGAATATCATCCGAACTTCATTACTTTCCATTGAGAGATTCGAAGACATGTTCTCAGAATAGTTAGAGTAAAAAGTGAGGTGTGCAGATGCTGGAGATCAGAGCTGAAAATGTGTTGCTGGTTCAAGCACAGCAGGTCAGGCAGCATCCAAGGAACAGGAAATTCGACGTTTCGGGCGAGAGCCCTTCATCAGGAATCATTCCTGATGAAAGGCTTTGGCCCGAAACGTCGAATTTCCTGTTCCTTGGATGCTGCCTGATCTGCTGAGCTTTAACCAACAGCACTTTTTCAGCTGTCACCTCAGAATAGTTAGTCATGGATTGTGATTCTAGTGACAGTCCTGCATGTCCACCATCGAATCGCATGACATTTGGTGAAGCAGTGCGGTCATTTCCCATGAGTGCAGAATTTAGTTTAGTTCAGAACCATTTGTGCTGGTTTCTTTTTCAATACAATTATTTCACCACTTCATCAATTACCTCCTCGTCTTTACTTTCCAGGTGTGACCATTGGCTGCCAAACCACTGGAGGAGTATGCAGAATAGGAAGGTGTAAAGAGGGGGAAGTCCTGCTGGAAGAGAAATGCTTATTATTTCTCAACTGCTGCAAAGCTTACATAAATTGAATTGTGAAAGTGTAAATGCGGACTACCAAGGTTCATCCGAGGCTGTGGCCGAAACAAACTGCTGTCTCTGTAATTTATTCGCTCCTGACTGTGTACACCCCCATAAAACCTTCTCCATTTCTATTGAATCGTGAATATAGCCCTCACCGCATTGCTTAACACAGTCGCCTCCAAACTGGTCTTTTTCAGCGCCTAACATTTTGAGTCCATAGCAAATGAGCATCTAATGATGTCTCTAGAATGAACAGGTATGTAATAAGCTGCTGCTTCCATTTCCATGATCACCTTCATCTAGAATGTGAATCGTGGTAGACATACATTTCCCTGCAAGTTCCTTTCAGATCCATTCACCATCCAGATTTGGAAATGTGTCAGACATTCCTTCTGTGTCATCAAAATTCGGGAATTCCCACCCAAATCTTTCTCTGTGGGCCATTCCATAGCACCGGGGCAGCAGATGGTTCAAGTAGAATTTCACTCGCATACCCAAACATTCTCCAATGGAAAATGCGACGAGAAACAAATAACCGAACGGCCAGCATTCCTCACGAACAATTAGTGAAAATAAATCAAGGATTGGTGAATTCAGCAGTGGTGTTGAAGAAAGAAAGAAAGAAAGAAGAACAGAGAGAAACAAGGGAAGAGCGAGAGAGAGAAATAGACAGAAAGAGGATAGAGAAAGAAAGTAAGAAAGACAGAGAAAGGGAGTGAAAAGCATAGAAAAGGGATATAAGGAAAGAAAGAGGGAAAGAAAGAGATAGCAAGAAAGAGAGAGGAAAAAAGATGTGAAAGGAAGAGAGAGGAAGGATGTGAGAGGAATGAAGAGTGAGGAAGGAAGACAGAGGAAGGATGGAAGGAAGGAAGAAAGGAAAGAAAATTCCGAGTTTAGTTCTGTCAAGAAGGCTCACATTTTGGGAGATAAATGTGCTGGTGTCAGACTCAGTATCTGCACACGTCATTTAATTGCACCATACAACTGTAAGAAAATGATTGCAACAGCAGAATTACCCTCGCACGTCCAACCAAAGAGAAAACAAACATGGAAGACGTTGACCGACTTGCATTTAACTTTTGATCAATTTGTCAACTTTGTCGAGGAGCAGTCCACTGGCATTGAACACCTACAGGATAGAAACAAGTCATTCAGCCTAGCAAGGTCTCTCCATAGTTTCAAAGAACAATCTTGTAGACGCAGCAATGACATGCAAAATCCACACAGATATCCACCGAGGGTGGAACTGAACGTGGCTCTCTGTCACTATGATGCAGCAATTCTAAACACCATGCCACCCCTGGGGGACCGCAGGACCAATGTGACTGTCGTTGTTTCATGCAGTGGGGACTGGGTAATCGATTGGATTAACTTGAGGGGTTTAAGAGATTGATGTTGTATTCAACAAGCAAATATTGAATGTGTGCACGATGATGTAGGGAGCGTGGGATTGTATCATTCTGAATGCAAAAGAGGCAGAGAGACAGGAAGTCTTAGATTCTGAGTCATCATGTTGTATTTCACACATTTAAACTATTTGACATTGCGCGTAGAGGTGGTCACAGAGGTAATCGCACTCAAACACATCCATAAATCCAGTCACAGGGATGCATGTACACACATTGAAAACACAAGCATACCCACCTCCTGCTCAAACTACATTGCAACAATGATATGAGAAAGCGTGTGGGTACTGTTGGAATATCAATGCCAACTTTGATCATTTTGCTTACACTCTGCCTGAAGGATTGAGGGAAAAAAATTCAAAATATGGTCAATCCTTTATGCGAGAGAACAAGTCTCACTTTTCTCTGTCTTTGCAGTAAATGTGAAGAAAACAAACAGAAATGATAGAGCAAGAGAACCTGGGAGAATGGAATCACTTTCAGCTGTTCAACCACAAATGCAGGTTCCTGCTGGATGATTGGATAGAACCAGGCATTTCAATTGCAGAATTACGTAATATTTCTGGTCTAAAACGGAATGCGAAAATCGACTGAGATAAAAGCATATAATTGGCAACACATTTATAATTTCACTGCAAGACCGTTTCCACACAGATTTTAAAAAATACAATGTGTTTGTGAACCTTGGAAGAGACTCATTATATTATACGTGGAACAGCTGGAGGATGTAACTGGAGAATTGATTTCAGGGAACAGGCAGAGAATTTACTCCAATATTTTATATAGTTTCTTTCAGCGGGAGTCACGAAGTATTTAATCGAACTTAAAAGATAAAACATGGAACAGTTCGTAGAACATAGAACAAAACATGCTATTCATCCCTCGATATTGTGCTGACCTATCAATTTAATCTGATGCCCATCGAACATACACCAATCCATTGTTGTCCGCATGTATGTCCAATGCCCATTAAAATGTCCTGAATATCGGGGGAACGATTACAGTTGCAGTCTGGCCATTCCACGCCACTACTACTCTCTGAGTAAAGAAACAACTCATTGTATCTGACATAAATCTGTCACCCCTCAATCTTAAACTACGTCCCCTTGTGTAAGCCTTCAGCATGCAAGGTAAAACGCCTTCACTGTCCACCCTACCTAACCCTTGGATTATGTTATAGGTCTTGATGAATTCACTTCTCAACCTTCTCCTCTCCAATGCAAGTAGCTTCAGTTCCCTCAGCCTTTACACGTAAAACCTTCCTTCCATTCCAAACAACACTCTAGTAAATCTCCTCTAAACCCTTTCCAAAGCTTCCACGTCCATCTTGTAATGCGGTGAAAAGAACTGTGCACACTACTCCATGTGCGGCCTTACCAGTGTCTTGGATACTTGAAGCATGACTTGATGGTTCCGAAAGCATTCACACAGTAATAAACGTATAGTAACAGACCGTATGCCTTCTTGACAACACTATCAGAGCTGAAAATGTGTTGTTGGTTAAAGCGCAGCAGGTCAGTCAGCATCCACGCAACAGGAAATTCAAGGAACTCTATCAGTCTAGATGGAAAACTTCAAGGATTTACGCACCTGGACAATGTTATCTCTGTTCATCTGCACTGCACAGGGTTTTACCATTAATCCAGTACTCACATTTCTGTTCCGTCTTCGGATGTGAACTACCTGACAATTTTCCGCATGACACTTCATTTTCTAATTCTCAGCCCAGCTCTGCATCTTATCTGCTGAGATATTTGGATGATTGATCGTCACAGGTGAGATGATGAATGAGTGCACTTTGGCGAAAGTGTTGACACTGTTTAAAAAGAGTGGCAAGGACAAGCTAGGGAACTATAGACGAGTGAGACCGACCTCGGTAGTGGGCAAGTTGTTGGAGGGAATCGTGAGAGAAAGGATGTACATGTATTTGAAAAGGCAAGGACTGATTACGGACAGCCAACATGGTTTTGGGCGTGGGAAGTCATGTCTCACTTAATTAAGTTTTTGACGAAGTAGCAAAGAGGATTAATGAGGACAGAGTGGAAGACATGATCTATATGGAATTCAGTAAGGCGTTTGACAATGTTCCCTATGGGAGACTCATTAACAAAGTTTGATCTCATGAAATGCAGGGAAAACTTGCCATTTGGATATAGAACAGCTCAAAGGTAGAGGACAGAGGATGGTGGTGGAGGGTTTTTTTTTTCAGACTGAAGACCTGTGACCAGTGGTGTGCCAAAATGATCAGTGCTGGGTCCTCTTTTTTTTCATTTACATAAACAATTTGAAAGCGAACATAACAGGTACAGTTAGTGAGTTTGCAGATGACATCAAAATTGGAGGTGTAGTGGACAGCGAAGATGGTTACCTCAGATTACAATAGCATCTTGACCTGATGGGCCAATGGGCTGAGAAGTGGCAGATGGAGTTTAATTCAGATAAATGCGAGGTTCTGCATTTTGTGAAAGCAAATCATAGCAGGCCTTATACACATAATGGTAAGGTTCTACGAAGTGTTACTGAATAAAGACATCTTGGAATGCAGGTTCATAGTTCCTTCAATGTGTTAGATGGAATAGTGAAGAAGGCGTTTGGTATGATTTCTTTTATTGATCAGAGCAGTCAGTACAGGAGTTGGGAAGTCATTTTGCCGCTATACAGGAAATTGGTTTGGCCACTGTTGGAATATTGCGTGCAATTTGGGTCTCTGTCCTATTGGAAAGATGCTGTGGAACTTGAAAGGGTTCAGAAAAAAATTAACAGGATGTTGTCAGGTTTGTAGAATTTGAGCAACGGGGAGAGGCTGAACAGGCTGGGGTTGTTTTCCCTGAAGTATCGGAGGCTGAGGGGTGACCTTATAGTGATTACACAATTACGAGGGGCATGGATATTGTAAGTATGCAAAGTCTTTTCCCTGGAGTCGGGGAGACCAGAACTAGAGGGCATCGTTTTAGGGTGAGAGGGGAAAGATATAAAAGAGACCTCAGAGGCAACTTTATTTCACACAGAGGGTGGTACGGGTATGGAATGAGCTGTCAGAAGAAATGGTGGAGGCTGGTACATCTGCAACATTTAAAAGGCATTTGGATTGGGAGATGAATATGAAGGGTTTGGAGAGATTTGGGCTGGCTGCTGGCACGTGAGTCTAGATTGGGTTGTGATATCTGCTCGGCATGGACGGGTAGGTCCGAAGGGTCTGTTCCCATGCTGCACATCTCTATGACTCTGTGACTCTGTAACCCGTAACATCCATCGGAACTATCCACAACTCTGCCTACCTGTGTGTCATCGGCAAGTTTACAAAAGCATTCTTCTACGCCACATACTTTAACAGATGACAAACTGAAGATAGCCAAATACAGATCCGAAAAGCACACCACTGAAAACTGACCTTCAGGATGAACATTTTCAACCAATCACCACCCGCTGGTTTCTTTCAGCTAACCAATTTCTGATCCAAACCACTAAATCACCTTCAAACTCGAAACGCTGCATTTCGTGCAATAGCCTACCGTGTGAAAGCATACTAATGCCTGGCTGAAGTTTATGTGCACACATCAGCCGCTTTGCCTTCATTCACCTGTTCTGTCATCTTCTCGAAGAAATCAATAAGATTATTGAGGCATGACCAACCTTTCTCAAAACCGTGTTGACTATCCATAATCAAATTACTCCTTCCCAGATAACATTTTCCAACATCTTACCCAGAACTGAAGCAAGTCTCTCTGACCTATAATAATCAGAATTAAGCAGAGTCCCGTTCTTAAATACGGGCACATCATTTGCTGTCCTCCAGACTTCAGACACTGCTCCTGTCGACAATGAACCATAAAGATCAAAGCTAAAGTATCTGCAATCTCCTCCCTGGCTTCTCTGAGAATCCGAGCATAAATCCCATACAGCCCAGCGGGCTTCTCTATTTTCAGAATTCTCAAAATTGCTAAAAACCTCCTCTTTGTCAAATACACTATCATGTAATCTAGACCCATACATATCTGTATTGTTACTAACATTGCCGTTTTCAACGGTGAATACTGGCAAAAAGTCTTCATTAAGCTCCTCCCCTATGTTCTCCATTTCGACGCAAAACTTCCTACTGCTATCTTTGATTGGCCTAATCTTCCTGTAGTCATTATTTAATTCCTGATATTCCTATCAAACGCTTGGAACTTTCCTTGATCTTATCCAGCAGCAACTTCTCATTTCCACTCCTGGCTCTTCTTAGCCCTCTCTGTGCATGATTTCTGGCTTATGTATAACTCTCAAGCCACCTATTTGAGGCTGCACACGTTATCCTCACGTCAGCCATCTTCTACCTCCTGACAAGAGCTTCAACTTCTTTCGTATGCCATGGTTGATAGGCATTTACTTATCGAGGACCCGCTATAACAACTCCTTGACCAAACACAGAGTTCACGTGCGTCCATTCCTGCATTTTCCTTCCCCATTCAATGCTTGTTCAATCTGACCTAATCGCATTATAATTGTCTTTCTCCCAATTATCCCTCTTCCCCTGCTGTACATACCCATCCCTGCCAATTACTAATGTAAACATAATCAAATTGTGATCACAAATCGCCAAAGTGCTCACCTACATTCAAATGTAACACCAGTCCGCGTTCATTACCCAGTCCCAAATCCAGTATGGCATCGCCCTTTGTTGGCCTGTCGACATACTTTGTCAGAAAACTCTCCAGCACACATTGAGCAGAAACTTGCACATCTAAAATACTTGAACTGTATTATTCCCAGCACATATTGAGGAAGTTTCTGTCCCCAACCAACTACGCAGTTACTCTCGCTCCTATCGAGAGTCCTCTTTGCTATTCTTTTTCTCTCCATCATAGGAATAATTCCGAGAATTTTAGAAAAACGAGATAGTGTGACTTCCCCTTTCCTGTTGCTAACCTCATCCCAAACTATCTCAGTACTCAAACGTTATCTCAGCTGCTGTAATACTACACTTGATTAACAATGCCAACCCCTCCACATCAGCCCCAAGCCCTTTTATCACCTTCTCTGTTCTTCCTGAAACATCTACATAGCGGAATCTGCAACAAACATTCCAGTCCCTCCTCTAGATACATCCCTGAAGTGGCCACAACATCGAAATCCCAGTTACAAACCAGGCTGCAAGTTCACTCATCATATTCTGGATTTTCCTGGCATTGATGTACACACATTTCAATTCAAAATCCTGATTACAAGTGCCCTATCGCGACCTCGTAATCCTATCCCTGACTTCTTTACCCTCAAAACCCTGTACATTGGAACTACAGTTCATGTTGTCATCTGCCTGCTGCATTAGTTTAAAATACCTCCCCCGAAGACCATTAACAATTCTGATCCCAGCCCAAGGATATTGGTACCTCTTCGGCTCATTCGATGACCATTCTGTTTTAGAGGAGCCACCTTCCCCAGATAGAGCTCAAGTTATCGCCGAATCCAAAAACCTCTCTTCTATATTATTCCTGCAGCCACATCTTCAGCTCCATTCTTTTCCTTATCCTCCCTTCACCCGCAAGTGTGACGACCAAAAAAACAGAGATAAAATCTCTGTTGTTCCAGCTCGAAGTTTCCACCCTACTTCCCCGAATTTCTGCTTGAGATACACATCTATCTTCCTACCTTCTTTGTCGGTGCCAATATGGACCACGATTTTGGCCTGCTCCCTCTTTTCCAAAAGGTTCACAAAATCACGATCAGAGATATTATGAACCCTGACACCAGGGAGGAAACACACCAAACGTGAGTCTCCGCCGTTCCCACAAAACCTCCTACCTGTTCCCCTGACAATGAAATCGCCATTATCAAAACCTCTTCCTCTTTCCCTTCCCCTCTGGGCAACAGAGACAGACTCTGCCACAGAGACCTGCACCCTATCGTTATTCTCTGTTGAGTAGCCCAACCCCCAAACCGTATCCAACACGGTATTCTTGCTGTTAAGGGGAACCACCACATGTCTTCCCAGCACTTGCTGCCAGTTCCTTTTCCAATTCTGACAGGAGACACGCTACCTTCTTCACATGGTTCTGGAGGAACTAAATTCCTGTAACTCCTCTTAGTAACCGACTCCCTGTCCTCAGTTATCCAAAGAAAATCCAATTGAAACTCCAGTTCCCTCAACGAGCTGGAGTTGTTTAGGCATCACACAAATGAAGTCAGCAGGGGCAATACAGGTGACCCTTGCCTCCCACATAATGCAGGAGGAACATTCAACTGCCATAACCTCCAATCATACGATTCTGAATACTCAAACAGACCGCTGAAATAAATGAAACACGAAAATATAACACTTGCCACCTTCCCAAGAGACACACAGATATTTTATTTGGATTAGAGGAGGAGGATTGATGGAAGACGGTACCCAAATAGTCTTTTGTCAAAAGCAACAGCCCAAATATGTAACCTCGCGAACTCTCTGACAGATGTCAGGATATCAAGAACACGTGACCTAAAGTGAATTAACTTAGACTGTATACAGACTTATCCTGACAGGCTCCACTGCGTCCTGGTCACCTTGCAGCATCTCCGACACACTCCAGAAACTATAATATAAGAAATACGGTAACACGAAGTAAGTTGTTGCACTTTCACAACAAAAGGAACAGTGTACACGTTTCCATTGCAATTATATCCCAGCAACTCTGAGTGAAATATTTTAGAAGGAGTTGAGACGAATTTTAATGCACATTCTGAAACTTTAACATCATCTTACATTTTAGAAATGACTGAAAAGTCCTAAATCAGATCAGAAGGGTGTGGCATTGTATCAATTAAATCAGAAGAGGGACAGAGGAAGAGGGTTGGATGGTGGTCTTGACCCCCATTTCAATGATTCAGCCCCAACACAAAAGATTTCTTGTTGTACACAAATGTAGAGGCAGAGATACAAATATACATATACACACTAACGCAGGAACAATGAAAGAAGGATATGCACAGAGGAGTACGGAGAGGCTCATATAGGCACAGAAACAGATCAACACGGGCACAAATAGGTAGACATATACTTGGGCATAGAAGCACATATGATGTTATCGAGTTATACAGAATTTTTGAAAACAGATCTATCGGACCATACAGTCCATTCTCACGATGATCCCAAACTACACCATTCTCACCTGCCTGCACTTGGCCCATATTTTTTTCCAAACTTCATCTTAATTCTTGCACTTAATCAAATGTTTATGAAACATTGTATATTCCCCCACATCCATCACTTCCTCGGGATGTACATTCCATTTCCGAGCCACATGCTGTTTAATAAAATGCACTTCATGGGTCCTGATATGAACATAGAACATAGAAAAATACAGCGCAGTACAGGCCCTTCGGCCCTCAATGTTGCGCCGATCGAATCCTACCTAACCTACACTAGCCCAATAACTTCCAAATGCCTATCCAATGCCCGCTTAAATGACCATAAAGAGGGAGAGTTCACTACTGCTACTGGCCGGGCATTCCATGAACTCACAACCCGCTGTTTAAAGAATCTACCCCGAACATCTGTCCTATACCTTCCACCCCTTAATTTAAAGCTGTGTCCCCTTGTAACAGCTGACTCCATCAGCGGTAAAAGGTTCTCAGTGTCTGCCCTATCTAAACCCCTAATCATCTTGTACACCTTTATCAAATCTCCCCTAAACCTTCTTTTCTCCAATGAGAACAGCGACAAGTGCCTCAGTCTTTCCTCATACGATTTTCCTACCATACCAGGCAACATCCTGGTAAACCTCCTCTGCACTCGTTCCAATGCCTCCACATCCTTCCTATAGCATGGCGACCAAAACTGCACACAATATGGTTACCCGACAACTCTGTGGGTAGCTCGGGAAGGGATTATTGGGCACCTTGCCAGCATATCTTTATCTTAATTAGCCGCAGTTGAGGTACAGGAAGACATCAGGGTGGCTAACGTGACGCCATTATTAAACAACCTGGGAAGGAAAAGCCAGGCAAGTATAGACTATTGAGATTAACATTTGTGGTGGGCAAGCTGCTGGACGGAACACTGTCGATAAGATTTGTAAGTACAAGGTCTGATTAGGGATAGTCAAGCTGGTTGTTTGCGAAGGAAATTAGATTTCATTAACTGGATTATTTTGGAAGAAGTAGCGGAGAGCATTGATGAGTGCAGTGCAGGGGTCGGGACTTCAGTAAAACGTTCGATAATTTTAGTCATGGTAGACTGCTTAGTAAGGTTAAATCTCATAGAAAATAGGAAGAAAATGTCAGTCAGATTTCGATTGAAATGAGAAAACAGATGTTGGTAGACGAAGGTTGCTTTTCAGCCTGTCGGCCGATGTCCACTGCTGTTCGTCATTTCTCTAAATGATTTGAATGTGAACATAGGGCGTATGGTTTATACGTTCACGGATGACACCAAAATTGGATGTGAACAGGATAGAGAAGAAGGTTTTCTCAGAATATAACAAGATCGTGATGAGATGGGCTAATGAGCTGAGGTGTGGCGAATGGAGTTTAACTCAGATAAAGGTGAGGTGCTACATTTTGGAAAGTAAAAACTGAGTGGGACTTATACACCTAAAAGGTGATGTTCCCAAACAGAAAAGCAGTTTCGAGGGTAAAATGGCCTCCCGCAGCTCCGAGCCAGAATTGCTACTCCTTCACTGCAACCTTCAGCGGTCTTTCAGAGGCAGAGGAAGTCCCAATTCAGCCAGTCACTACCACTGCGATGAGATAGGCTGAGCCCATTCTGCTCCCCGAAAGAGTTACACCGGAATAGAATGAAGTATTCATCACGTCATAGAGATATACATTACAGAACAGATCTTTTACTCCTACTTACTAGATGTCCAAATTTAATTTAGTTTCAATGTCAGCATTTGGCCCATTTTACCCCCGAAACTATTCCTTTCCATATACCGATTCAGATGTCTTTCCAAGTACAAGCCTCCACCACTATCTCAGGTGACTGATGCCATACACGCATCATCCTGCATGTGAAAACGTTGCCCCTTGGATCCCATTTCAATTTTCCCCTCTCTCTCCCTAAACCTATGCCCACTAGTTGTGGACTCCCCAACCTCGGGGAAAAGCCCCTGTCTATTTAACCTATCCATGTGCAACATGATTTTATGAACCTCGATATGATCACCCCTCAAAGACAATAATTTATTTTAATGTGTTGCGACTGTGAAAATTTTTCAAGACAGCATCAAGAGCCAAAAATGAAATTAATGATTAAGATTATCTGAACTGGTTGTGTTGTTAAAGGGGCATATGTTAATTAGGAAAGGAGGAAATCTGCTCTCCTCCTCAATATGTGTCTGGTGAAAACTCAGCACATGACTGAGACTGCAAAATAGATCTCTCGCTGAATCTGTAAGAACGCATTTTTGACCATGTAGCGTTGTACACAAAAGTTAGTCTACGTTCTGTGCTCATCTTTTAACCTCTTAGAGATCAGAATCATTGAACGTGCGACCTCACCTCTGACAACAAATGATCATAATGGAGTAATTCTGAGCTCATAAAAACCTCGACAACCATCGACAAGGCACAGCAGGAGGCAATACAGCCTTTCTAAGGTGGTACACAGGAACAGGGGAGCCCTGGTTAGCTATCGTGAAATACAGAGAAGGATAATTATAGATTTTCAGTTTGGATAGCTAATACCAATGGGATTCATCAGAGATCAGTTTGAGGTTATCAACAAATTACCATCAAGTTTAATGATTTGAATGAAGGGGCTGAATGGACTGGAGCTTAGTTTGCTCATACACCATGATAGTCATTCAATAAAATGTCAATTGGAGACATAGTTTCTGCAAAGGGATACAGACAGGGAAGGGAAGTGAGCAAATCGTTGGCAAAAAGTGAAATAGCGCAATGTGAGTAATGCAAACGTTGCGCTTTGGAGGAAGCATAAATCAACTTTAAATTATATAATTGGAGACAGAATGCAGATTTCTGTACCCTGGCACACAAATCACATCAAGATAGTATGTAGATATAGCAAATTATTTAGAAAACAAATAGAATGTCACTGTTTCTTGCAAATGGTATAGGGTATGATTGCAATGATTTTCTTTACTGCATCGGTACAGCCATTACTGTGACCATACCTAATGTACTGTGTGCAGTTGTAATTCCCTGAAGTGAAAAACCAATGACTTTGGAATGTTTTCAAAGATTTTATTCTTTACTCAAAATTCGGACGAAAGTATTATGTTATGCACAATTACTCGTTTAGGCCTTGGAATGAGAAATATTCTTCATGTCCATATGAAGTTTTGAAGTAGTGAATACCTGCTGAATATTTTATCTTGTATAGGAGAATAAAACTGGGGAGGTCATTTAAGAATAAGACGCATTCATTAATATACAAACATGGTGGGTGGCACGGTGGTTAGCACTGCTGCCTCACAGCGCCAGGGACCTGGGTTCAATTCCCCCCTCAGGTGACTGACTGTGTGGAGTTTGCACGTTCTCCCCGTGTCTCCGTGGGTTTCCTCCGGGTGCTCCGGTTTCCTCCCACAGTCACAAAGATGTGCGGGTCAGGTGAATTGGCCATGCTAAATTGCCCGTAGTGTTAAGTAAGGGGAAAATGTAGGAGTATGGGTGGGTGGCGCTTCGGCGGGTCGGTGTGGACTTGTTGGGCCGAAGGGCCTGTTTCCACACTGTAAGTAATCTAATTGCAAAGATATTAAACGTTGCATTATAAAATTATACTGGCACATTTGAATACCTATTCAAATCTAATGGGACTCCTTGTTACGAAAGAAATGACATTGTGTACGATAGCAACGATGATGTCCCTACATGGATCATGGAATGTAATGAATTCATACAGTTCTATCATTGTTCAAAGAGACCTCATTTGGTCCACTTTGGGGCTGAACAATGTTATTGTGAGATTCAACTCAGAGAGCAGAAGGTGCAATCTTCCTTAGAAGGAATAGCCTATTGTTCCATCCCTCTTGGCGTATTCCTCCTCCCAGTAATATCTGTGAGCTGAAAACTCCTTAGTCATCTTTACCACTCATGCCGGATTTCTGATGAAGATTCATTGGAATCTGCCCACTTTCTCAAGGAAAGGGAACTGACCCAAATCCAACTGTTCTGGGAAGTAATCCCATTGACAGCAGCTTGTAAGAGCAGAATAACTTCATGTGTTGAATGATGACCCGAATGATAGATCAGTGAGCCTGATAACATTGTTGCATAAGTTGTTGAACAGAATTGACTGTGATGTCGATTTACATGCATTTCTAAATGCAACGACAGATTAGGAATACTCATCATGGCTTTTTGTATGAGAAATCATGTCTAACAAACTCGATTGCCTTTTGAAGAGGTGAAAAATAAGATTGATGAAGGCAGTGTGGGAGATGTTATTCATGTAGACTTCAGCTCGGTGTTCGACAGGATCCCATCTGGCAGACACGTTAGTAATGCTAGATTTAAAATGGATCCAAGCTGAGCTGGCCATTTGACAAAAATATTAGATTGAAGACAAGAGTGGTTCGCACAGGATTGCTTTCCAGACTGGAACCCTGTGGCCAGTGGTGTACCACAGGTGCTGAGTTCACTACTTTTTGTCATTTACACAAATGACTTGAATGTGAACATTTGCCTGTTTAGTATGTTTGCAGGTGAAATGAAATTCGAGGAAAAGTGGGCCAGTAATGTTTCCCTCACTGTAGAATGCGACTTTGATCAGATGGGCCAATAGGCTAAGAAGTGACAAATCGTGTTTCGTTTAGACAAACGTGAAGTGTTGCATTTCGGGAAGTAAAAACCGGGCAGAGCTTGCACAATATATGGTTGTGCCGTGGGGAGTGTTGGAGAACAAAAGGGTGCAGGGTCATATTTCCTGGAACGTGGAATCACAGTAGACAGGGTCGTGAAGAAGGCTTTTGATATATTTGACTTCATTTGTCAGCGCATTGAGTATGCAACTTGGGAGATGACGTTTCGACTGTGCAGAATGTTGATTTGGCACATTTAAATAATGTGTTTAATTTGGTTCTCACTGCTATCGAAAAGATGTTGTTAAACTTGACAAAGCGCAGAAAAGATTTACAAGCAAATTGCTGGGAAAGGAGTGATTGACTCTCAGGAAGACGCTGCGCAGCTGGGGCTTTTTGTTTCACATTGGAACATCAGAGGTTTGGGCGTAACATTATAGTGGCTTATAAAATCATGCGGGGGCTAGATAGCCTGAATAGCCAAGGTATTTTTCCCAGGATAGTGGAGCCCAAAACCAAAGAAATAATATTTAAGGTGAGAGGACAAAGATACAAACGGGACAGAATTTTAATCAGAGTGTGGTGTGTGTGTGTGGAACTGGCTAACAGAGAAGGTGTTGGAGGATGGTAACGTTACAAATTAAAAATGCATTAAGATGTTCATATTAATAGGAAGGAGTTGGAGTAATATTGGTCCAATTTTGTCCAATTGGGCGTGATTTGATTGGGATGACTGGTCAATGTGGACGAGGTTCCGTGCAGTATGACTCTGTAAGAGAGTTGAGGAGAAAAAACTGTGAGGACCTTTTGAGCGGGAATTCTCTTCTTCAGATGGTTGTGCTGCCTCTCTGTTTACATTTCTTCAATGTGCTCTTTAATTAATTGACAGAGAAGTGAGTCAGTGATAATGAGACACAGGCAGGAAAGTGAGGCCGAGACCACAACCTGATCACCCATAAACTAACTGATTAGTGGAGATGGCTCGAAATGTCCAGTGACACACTCCTGCTCCTCAGTCCCATGTAACTATGTTCCATTCAGCCCCTCAAATCTGCTAGACAGGAGCAGTTGGAGGTGACATTCTCCGTAACATCGTGCACAGAAATAAGGAAGTTCATTCAGTGACCTTTCAGTGATCTATCTCTCCTGACTCTGTAGCATAGAGAATTCCTGTCATTCGTTGCCCTCCTTTTGAAGAAATCACTCCCTGCTCCTACACCTTTCGGGCGGCACGGTGGCACAGTGGCGAGCACTGCTGCCTCACATCGCCAGAGTTCCTGAGCTGGTTCAATCCCCGCCTCAGGCAACTGTCTGTGTAGAGTTTGCACATTCTCAACGTGTCTGCGTGGATTTCCTCTGGGTGCTCCGGATTCCTCCCACAGCTCAAAAATGTGCAGGTTAGGTGAATTGCTAAATTGCCCAAAGAGTTAGGTGAAGGGGTAAATGTAGGGCAATGGGTCTTGGTTGCTTGCACTTTGGAGGGTCGGTGTGGATCTGTTGTGCAGATGGGCCTGTTTCGAAACTGTAATGAACCTTTATCATGGTCTATTGATGGAGAGCATTCAATCCTGTGTTGTTAAAGTGTCGCTAACACTCATGTGGAGGCACTGCCAGACGCTGCACATTTCCACAGAAACTGAAGGAGTTCATTCAGTTCCTCAGTTTGTCTTCACAAGGATGTGGAGAAGCCCGTTAGCTCATCAAAACTATGGGGGAAGAAGAGGGCTAACCAATTCAGTTCCTCCCACCTGTTACACAAGCTGACAGGAAGTCTGCTCCCTTTAACCCGTCACTTACACAGGACCATTAAGAGGGCGTTTCAAACTCGAAACATTTACAAAGGAACAAGAAGAGATCATTCAGCTCCTCAATACACTGTCACAGGAACAAGAAGGCGTCAGAAATGTTTCAACTTCCGAAACAAATGGAGCTGGAACTGCGCTGATGGACTGTTCCCTGTTGTTCCTCATAGCTTCGTTACTCATAGTACATATACGTTACTTCAACGTCATTTTCTGGCACGGGGAATGAAGCTGTTTTGTTAACCAGTCTGAGAAGCACCTTCCATCGCTCAGAGAGCAGAACCATGTTCTCTCTGGAGGTTACAAGTTGATGGGGAACGGCTCACTCTTTCAGAATTAAAGCAATATGTTTAATGACTGAGTTGCAATCAATGCAATGTTGAGTACAGTGTCACATAGTTACTGTGCAATAAAATGTCCAGGGTTCATTGAGAGCCTGCATCTCTCTGTCAGTCGATCTGAGATCTCTGTACATGCATTTAAACTAATGGGAATCAAACATACTGCGGACATTATGGAATTTCTCATCTTCTATGGCTGTTTGCGACATAATGAGTGTGTGTTCATAGATATCAAGTTTCAACATCTTACTCTCTCACAGCGCTACAGATTAAACACATAGCTACTTTATTGTCTTCTCACGCTAACATCACACCAAGGTTTAGTCTGCTGAAACTCCTTTGCACTCTCTCGTTGACATAGAGATCATTATTTGCATAGCAGACCAAATCTGTACAAAATATTCCAAATACTCCCTCAACAAAACGCTACTACTGACTAAGACATATTTACTGATTCCTTAATCATTTTGCATGAAGGACCACATATCATTTACAGTTATAATTACATCAGGCCCTGCATGAATTCTGCTACTGAATTATGACCAAGGTCCTTTTTAACAACAGCACTTCGCAAGATCTCCCTGTTGAATAAACATAAATTTGAATCATTCTGTATGTTGTTCAAACCTGATTTTTTTTATATGCCTTGTATTATTCAAGCACTGGTCATTATGATACCCCACAATCCTTCCATCCAGAGGAAAGAAAATACTGTCTTTATTTGTCCATGACCCAGTTTTAATACACGTGGTAAGTATTCCATTCCTACATACCCATGGAGGCTAACGTTCTCCACTCACCCGCATTCAGCCATGTCAAATTTCTTCTCAAAATTCAAATACTTCACTCCCACCTGGTCTCCATTGTCGACTGCACGACGGACATTCTCTCCAAAACTGCAGGAGGTTTATTAAAGATCGTTTCCCTTTCCTGAATTTCGGCCGACTCTACCAAATCATATCATTGTTTTCGAAGTGTCTAGTTATCACATTCCTTATGACAAGTTCCAATATTTTTCTCACAGTTGACATGAGACTGTTTCGTTTTCCGTTTTCCCTCTTTGTCCTGTTTAAAATATTCACTTTCACATGGCCTGCTTTCCAGCCTGCATGTTCCTTTCCAGAAACTAACAAACTTTGAAGAATACTCAGCAATTCCTTTACTGTCTCTCTTGCGACCTCCTCAATACTCTAGGAGAAGGCTCATCTGATGCAGCAACTCATCAAGATTCAATTCAATAAACTTTTCAAAAAATTATGCTTCATTAATTCTAATTTCCAGCAGTTCCTCATTTTCACCAGTCTACCTGTTCCCCAGCATTTCTGGAAGTTAATTTCTGTAAATTTCTTGGGAGAGATCATTCCTCAAAGTGGGCAGTGGCTTCTGTCAACTACTGATGTATCAGTGAACTGCACTCTGGAGATGATGGATATGTCAACCAGTCCTGCCTGGAAAGTTCAGAATCAATCCAGTTCACTTAATGCTGAGTGTCAGCACAGTCCTGTCCCTGCTGGAAGGCTATAGGTTGTACTGAATGAGGAGACACAGCTCAGTGCCCACCTCACTTTTGGAACAAGGGGTTTTCACATTTAAATGGATTCATCTTTGAAATATATTACTGGAAATCTCAGGGAGTATAGTGCAATGACTTTCTCCTCCTTGTATCCAGACCTTCCCTTCTGTGCAGTCTCTGCTCAATTGTTTACCATGGACCCAGACACACTGTCAATGCAGTACCCATATCTCGTCAGGAGAGTGGTCACCAGACTTTCGGATAACCTTGAGTGAACACAGCTGATAACACAAACCCGAAGAAAACATCTCCTGCGCCTCCACTGACTTTCCAATGACAAGAGCAAGTCGATTTCCCACACAAATCGTGCACAAATTCAGTATTCAAAATGCCTCAGTTTAACTACTGGCTGAGAAAGTCGTTACATTTCTGCACAGTCCCATAGTAACAGTTCATCTGACCAAAGACGTAGTTGATAATTCACATTACCTTCTCTGCATCTCAGCAAATATAATGGCAGCACCAGTTTTCCCAATGATTTGATCAAAATACCCAGAGAAAAGAGACAGAGGGAACAAAACTCACTTTAAGCAGAACATATCTAAATGGACGTGAACACGAGAAAATCAGAAAAGTTAGATTAAACTCCCGTTTTGTTTTACTTCCAATTCATCATTAGGATTCCCTTTGCCCCTTTTCCTCTCTTTCTCCCCCTTCTTTTTCTGGGCATTTCTCCATCCATTCAATTCAAACCATACACCCGACTACCCCGTCCCCCCACCCCAAGCCCAACCATCCCTGACACCAAAACATATAACATTATTTCCCAGTTGCTTTCTGTTCTGATGTGAGGTACATTTTCTGAACTCGAAATTTATCTTGTTTTTTTCTCCCGACAGAGGCTCCATGCCTGCAGAGATTCCCCAACACTTTCAGATACTGGAGAATTTTATTTCAGAGATCCAGCATTCACAGCTTTTTGGTTTATTTCGCCTTTAATACTTTTGTTTCACGGGTTGTTGTCATCACCAGCAAGGGCAGCATTTGCATACATCATTAATTGACCATGATTGCAGCCATTTTGAAGACAATATGGAGCCAAACGTATTCTTGTGGGTCTGAAGTCACACTTCGTCCAGACTGGGTATTCATATTAAGTTTATTTACCAAAAGTTATGAGTGATATAAATAAATCCTGATGCTTTATCGTTTCCATGAGTGAAATTAGTTTTCATTCGCATATTTGCCATTCGAATTTAAGTGGTCGGACAAGAATGCGAACCATAAAGTCTGAAGTTAACAGAAGGGTAGATGACGGCTAATTCAGCAGTAGCACTGAGTCTGAACTAGAGAATGGTGATATTATAGTTGTGGAAGTAGGTGGGTTTGATGTCAGAGAGAATACACCGATATAAAACAGTACAGCGTGAAAGGCAGACGCAAGGCTCTGAACAACTCTGTTCTGTCTTAGATAATTATGACTGAGGAGTCGTACATCATGGAAATGAAGTGAAGTTTGTGACTGAAACTGAAGATTGCAGTTTATGTCTTTGCTAAATATACAAAACAGAAATAGCAATAACATTCACCTCAGTTCATAGATTTGGCAAGAACTCTGGGGAGAGAATTTCTCTCCCCTACAATCGCCCATCTACCTGTATCTCCGTGCTCCTATTGACAAATCGTGGTGCAATTTCTCCTTACTTGCAATGCTCACGATAAAATCTTTCCCTCTCCATAACTTCTGCTCCTGATGTGGGACATGTTACAGTCCAGATTACTGTCAGTACAGCTCCCGTAACCCACCCAGGGTTAGCTCACTCTAATCCTCTGTTCTCAACGAATTACTCGATGCACAAGACGACTTGAAGGAAAACAACCAGCTTCTTTCCAATAACAGAACATGATAACGTTTGAAACAGGAAAAGCAGTAGGCTTTTCTGTCGGTCAAACCTGCCCTGTCATTATTTAAGAATATGGCTGATCTACTTCAAGGTTCAACTCCACTTTCCTGCCAATGCCTGGCATCCCCCAACTCACCGATATGTCAAAAACCTGTATGCCCTATCTGTAAAAACTTTCAGTGATCTAACTGCCACAATTCTTTGTGTAAGGGAATTCCAGAAATTCACAAACTTCTGATGGAAAACGTTTCTCTGCATCACAATGTTGATTCGACATCGCTTATTCTTTACCTATGTCCCTGAATCTGAGACTCTGTTTCAGGGTGAGAACTGCATTCTCAACATCTACCTTCGCAAGCCCCCTCTGTGTTTTGTACATTTCAGTATTATTACCCCTCGTTCACTTCAAGTACAAAGAATAAATGCCGAAACATTTTAGATGTACCAGATAAATTAACACTTTCATTCCATGAATAAACCTAATGACTCAGTCAAGGTACTTGCGGTACCAGCGTGCTAACTTTATGATTCTTATGCAGGAACACCCAAATCCCGTAGTACTGCACTTCTTTTTGGGGTCTTCTGCATTTACTAACGGCCTGCCATTTTGCTCTCATGGTCAACATGCACGACTTCATACTTATTTTATACGGTAAACTTTACTGGGCAAGTATTCGCCCTCTCACTGACATTATAGATATAACCTTTCAGATTCCATTCATCCTTAGTGCCATGTGGTCACTCTGTATCCACTTAGTCCAAAACCTTGTGTCAGCTGCTGCTGAAATGTATACCCTTGGTCTTCTCAGTTTAAAAGACGCCTTCTTCCTCTTGTTAGATACAGTTCAAGAACTTCAGTCCAATTTCGGTTCTGCTTGTTATCTTGAATATATGTTCCTGGAGTATGTCGGAGATGTTACGAGGTCACCAGAGAGCAGCAGATAAAGTCAGGATATGTGAGTATACTGTATAAGTTACGAACTTTAGGTCTGGTCTTCTTTAGTTCCTGGAGTCTGGCGGAGATTATACAATGTCACCTGGGAGGAGCTGAGTCTCTCGTGATACGTGAGTATACTGTAGAAATTACTTCCTTTTAGGTTCCGTGATCGCTATTTGCTGGTGACGTTTGGAGAGTGCACAAGGTTACAGATTTGGGCAGCTTCTTTAACCGAAACACTACTCGGGTAGTATCACACACATTTCCTCCACCTCAAAACGAAATAAACGTTCTGTGCGTCAGTTGGGAAGGTGGCCTGTCTTTTCTTTCGTTTTTCATTTTTTTCAGCGGTCTATTTGGGAATTTAGATCAGTGGGATCGGAGGTTCTGGCAGTTGAATGTTCCTTTTGCAGTACGTGGGATTTAATGGTCCTCTATATTGTTCCTGCTGACTTCATTTGTGGGATGTCCAACCAACTCCAGCTCAATGAGGGATCTGGATCGAGAGTTCGATGCAGATTGGATCATTCGGGAGGCTGAGGCAATTATTGAGATGAGTTGAAGGGAGATAGTTAATCCACAGCCACGCGAATGAAGTAGAGGGGTCAGGAGTAGGAAAGGGAATTGGCAGCAAGTGCAGAAATCACCTGTGGTGGTTCCCCTCAACAAGTATACCGTGTTGATACTGTGGGCCATGGGGACGTACCAAGAGTAAGCAATGGGGCACAGGCATCTGCCACAGAGTCTGTCATGGCTCTTCAGACGGGAAGGGGAAGTGGAATGGAGCTTGAGTCATTGGGGTCTGCATAGTTAGAGAGACTGTGGGAATGATGGAGACTCATGTTCAGTGTATTGTCTCCCCGGTGCCAGGGTTTGTGATGTCTCTGATCCTGTTTTTGGGATCCTTGCGGTGGAGAGTGAGCAGGCCCAAGTCGTGGTACATATTTGCACCACCGACGTAGGTCGGAAGAAAGGTGGGAATTGCAGGCAGAAATTCAGGAAGCTAGTGTGGAACCTTAGAGCTAGAACAGACAGAGGTGTTATCTGTGGTTTGATAACCTTATCACCCGCCAGTGAAGAGTGGAACGGGGTGAGAGCAGAGCTGAACATGTGGCAGCAGGAATGGTGAAGAACAGAGGGACTTTTTATTCTTGCATAATTGTAGCTCTGTCTGGAAAAAGTGGCACCTCTACAAACAAAGCGGACTTCACATGGACCAGAGGGGTACAAATATTCTGGGAGTAGGGGGTTGAGTTGGTAATGTTCTTCGGGGGAAGGAGTTAAACTAATGCAGCAAGGAGATGGGAATCTGAACTGTAGTTCCAGTGAACAGGCGTTTGAGGGTAGTGAAATCAGGGATTGGTTAATTAGGTCGTGAGAGTGCACCGGCAATCAGGATTTTGATATGAAATGTGTGTACTTAAATGCAAGGAGCATCCAGAGTACTTTCGGAAAACTTGCAGCAGGGATTAATCCGGGGGATTTCGTTGTTGTGGCCACTTCAGAGACATAGTTAGAGGAGGAAGAGAATGACGGTGATAGATTCTGGGATTTAGACGTTTCAGTAAGAACAGAGAAGATGCTAAAAGGGGTGTGCTTGAATGGAGGTTGGCATTGTTAATTAAAGATGGTATTACAGCAGCTGAGATAACGTTTGAGGACTCATCCACTGAGGTTGTTTAGGCTAAGGTTAGAAACAGGGAAGGAGAGGTCACCATGCTGGGAGTTTTCTACAAGTCTCCGAATTGTTCGAGTGATGTAGAGGAAAGAATAACAAAGATGATTCGCGATAGGAATAGTCGTAACAGAGTAATTTTTTATGGTGGACTTTAACTTTCCAAATATTGACTGGGAATAATATAGTTCAAGTAGTTTAGATAGGTAAGTTTCTGTTCAATGTGCGTGGGAGGTCTTTCTGACACAGTATGGAGACAGGACAACAAGGGCCGATGCCATACTGGAATTGGTACTGGGGAATGAATGCGGCCACATGTTAGTTTTGGAGGTAGTGAGCACTTTAGCTATCGTGATCAGAATTCGGTTATGTTTGCAATAGCAATGGGCAGGACGGGTGTATACTGCAGGGAAAGAGGGATAACTGGGGGAAGGCAATTATGATGCTATTGGCAAGATTTAACATGCATAGGATGGGGAAGGAACCTGCAGGGGATGGACACACATGAAATGTGGACCTTGTTCAAGGAGTTGTTACTGCGAGTCCTTGATAAGTATACACCTATCAGCCATGGTTTACTAAAGAAGTTGAAGCTCTTGTACAGAGAGAGAAAAAGGCTAATGGGAGGACAAGGTGTGAAGTGTCATTAGGGGGCTTGAGAGTTATACGTTCGCCAGAAAAGACCCACAGAGACGGCTAAGAAGAGTCAGGAGAGTATATGAGAAATTGCTACTGGATAAGGTAGCAGGCTACCTTATCCAGTAGCTCTCAGGCTATTGATAGGAACATCAGGAATTAAAGAATGACTGGAGGAAGATTAGGCCAATCCAAGATTGTAGTGGGAGGGTGACCGTGGAAACTGAGTACATGGGGAAGTGTTGAATGAAGACTTTTTATCAGTGTTGACATTGGAAAAGCGAAATGTTCGTGAGAATGTGGTGATGCAGGCTAATAGGTTCGATGAGATTGTGTATGACAAAGAGGAGGTTTTGCTGCAAATGTGTTGCTGGTCAAAGCACAGCAGGTTAGGCAGCATCTCAGGAATAGAGAATTCGACGTTTCGAGCATAAGCCCTTCTTTAGCAATTTTGAAAAATCAGAAAATAGGTAAGTCCCCTGGGCTGGACGGTTTCTCTGGAAAGCAGAGGTAAGAGTGCAGAGACTTTGGCTTCGACCTTTATGTCATCAGTGTCGACAGGAGTAGTGTCAGGAGATTGGAGGACACCAAATGCTGTTATGGTGTTTAAGAAGGGGAGTCGGGATAAACCTGATAATGATAGGTCAGTGAGACTTCCTTCGGTTCTGGGTAAGTTGTTGGAAAATATTGTGAGAGATAAAATTTATATCATCTTGAAAAGAGTAATTTGATTAAGGATAGTCAACACGGTTTTGAGAAGGATAGTTCTTGCCTCAATAACCTTCTTGTGTTTTTCAAGAAGGTGACAAAACATGTGAATGAAGGCAAAGCGGCTGGTGTGGGCATACTAACCTCAGAGGCAGGCATTTGATAAGTTTCCGATCAGTAGTCTATTGCACAAATACGGAGTTTCGAGATTGAAGGTGATTTAGCGGTTTGAGTCAGAATTTGGCTCGCTGGAAGAAGACAGCGGGTGATAATTGATTGAAAATGTTCATCCTGAAGATCAGTTATCAGTGATGTGCCGCAAGGATCTGTTTTTGGCTCTCTTCTGTTTGTCAGTTTTGTAAATGATATGGATGTGAACATAGAAGGATGGGTTTGTAAATTTGCTGATGACACACAGGTAGGCAGAGTTGTGGATATTGCCGACGGATGTATGGGTAACGGAACGACATAGATAAGATGCAGAACTGGGCTGAGAAGTGGCAAATAAAGTTTAACACAGGAAAGTGTGAGCGAGTTCACTTCCGAAGTAACAGGAATGCAGAGTCCTGGGGTAATGATAGAATTCTTGACAGTACATATGAACAGAGAGATAACTTTGCACAAGTGCATAAATCCTTGAAACTTTCCACCCAGGCTGATAGGGTTGTCAAAAAGGCATCCGGTGTGTTGGCTTTCATTGGTAGGATGAGTGGTTTCCGAACCGACAGGTCATGTTTCAGGTGAACAAGACTCTGGTAAGACCGAACATGGAGTATTTGTACATTTCTGGCCACGATAATATAAGAATGACGTGGAAGCTTTGGAAAGGGTTCAGAGGAGATTTCCTCTGGTGTTGCCTTAAATGAAAGGAATGTTTTACGAGGAAAGGCTGAGCGAACTGAAACTGATTTCGTTGGAGAGAAGAAGGTTGAGAGGTGATTCCATCGAGACGTATAACATGATCCAAGGGTTAGGTTGGGTGGACAGTGAGATACGTTTTCCTCGTTGAAGACCAGACAGCCAGAAACAGGCATAAAATTTGAGGGGTGATAGATTTAGGTCTGATACAATGGGCAGTTTCTTTACTCAGAGAGTAGTATCGGCATGGAACGGCCTGCCAGCAAAGGTAGTAAACTCCCTGACGTTAAGGGCATTTAAATAGGCATTGGACATATATATGGACAACAATGGAACGATGTATGTTCGATGTGTGTCAGATTAAATTGACAGGTCAGCACGTCTTTGACGGCAGAAGAACCTCTAGTGTTCTGTAACGTTCTCTGTTTTATATTCTATGTTCTATGATATATAATCACTGACGTCCCCTGTGAAGAACAATGTGAAATATTTTAGTTAATTCTCTGCCTGTTCCCTGAAATCAACTCCCCATTTCCATCCTCCGGCTGTCCCACTTATGATATCCTGACATTTTTCCAAAGTTTACACAGATATTGTATTTA
The DNA here is from genome assembly GCF_020745735.1 of Hemiscyllium ocellatum. NCBI lineage: Eukaryota > Metazoa > Chordata > Chondrichthyes > Orectolobiformes > Hemiscylliidae > Hemiscyllium > Hemiscyllium ocellatum. Next base: position 12,755,084 of record NC_083449.1, on the reverse strand, counting down.
GTTCAATTCTGTATGGAAACGCTCTTGCAGCTGGTTTATATATTTTTTCTCAATTTTATGCTGTTCCTTTTCATTTATCTCTGTATTACCTGTTTCTGGTTCCGAAAATAAACATCCCAAATTCGGCCGACACTATTGCTTGCCAATCTGAATTCTTTCATTTGTGATTGGTTTGTATCCTTTACAGCTTTTTTGCACCATGGCTGCTTCATCTTTTTCTCGAGTCTTTCTTTTAACTATCGTCAATCATTGCTGCGTGTTATGAAATAGCTGCTTAAAAGTAGCCCCCACACATACACTGACATACTTCTCTGTCTATTATCGCACAATATTTTAGAACAGAGAATCGACAGAATTCTGCAATTGAAATGTCTGTTTCATTCGAATCGTTCAGGGAGAACCTCCATTCTTCCAGCTTCTCTTGCTCTGTCATTTCTGTTTTTCCATTTCCTGCAACGAAAGACAAAAGGCAGAAAGAGATAATAAAGCAAGGGGCAGGGGAAAGCAAGACAAAGTGAAAAATGAGACACCGGGAGAAAAAGTGTCAGACAGAGATAACGATGCAAAGAACAAAAAGAGATATATGAAACAGGAGACAACTGTAGAAGTGTGACAGACAGGTGAAGCGATATAAGTGAGATCGACAGAAAAAAAGAATGAAATAGTTCGAGACTTGGAGAGAATGAAGGAGAGAAATATGGAAGGAACGCTGATGAAATAGAAAGACGTAAAGATGGGGAGCGAATATTTAAGAGAAAGGGGCAGGAAGAGAATATAAGTGAAAACAAGGATAAGAAGAGTCATGGAGTCATTGGGATGTACAGCATGGAAACAGACCCTTCGGTCCAACCCGTCTATGCCGACCAGATATCCCAACCCAATCTCATCACACCTGCCAGCACGTGGCCCATATCCCCAAAAACCCGTCCGATTCATACTCCCATCCAAATGCCTTTTAAATATTAAAATTTCACCAGCCTCCATCACCTCCTCTGGCAGCTCATTCCAAACACGCATCACCCTCTGTGTACAAAAGTTGCCTATTTATTCTCTTTTATATCTTTCCCTTCCCACCCTAAACCTGTGCCATCTCGTTCTGGACTCCCCAATCCCAGGGAAATAACTTCGCCTATTTATCCTATCCATGCCCCTCATCATTTTGCAAACCTCTGTAAGGTCTCCACTCAGTCTCCGACACTCCTGGGAAAACAGCCCCAGCCTGTTCAGCCTCTCCCTGTAGCACAAATCCTCCAACGCTGGCAACATCCTGGCAAATTAATTCTGAACTCCTTCACGGTTCACAACATCTTTTCGATAGGAAGGAGACCAGAACTGCATGCAACATTCCAATAATGTTCTGCACAGCATCAACATGACCTCCCAACTCCTGTTCTCAATATTATGACCAAGCGCTCTATGAAGAAGTGCTCATGCTCAAAAATTCGATTCTCCTTCTCCTTGGATGTTGCCTGACTTGCTGCACTTTCCCAGTAACACATTTTCAGCTCGGTTCTCCACGATTTGCAGTCCTCACTTTCTCCTCGAAGATTTTAACCTACTGCGAATCCTTTTGCAAGAATGCATTCCTTGAAGAAGCTCTCTTTCTCCCTCTACAAGGATTTCAGTGACTCCCTCTCACACTGCACACCCCAAATCATCTCCTCTGCCCAGAAGCTCTTCAGCCACATTCTCAAACAGACTCGCTACCAAAGCCATATTTCCTTCCTCAGCACCTGCCTAAGGAACCGACAGAGCCCGCACCGACGCTGGACGAGGTTCAGACCAACAGAATTTGGACCCAACCGGGACAACCAGTACCTCCGATAAATCCGAAGCATCTAGCATCAGATCGCCCTCCGGAACCTCTGCTCCACGCTTGGAGCCATGCGCTGCTACCTATATTCCCTACAGTTAGACCTACCCCACCTCAGGACAACACTCTCACAGACTTGCAAAGGACCTCTACTGTTCTTCATCCACAGAACAATCTATACACTAAACCAACAGTTCTTCTGAGCCACTTGGGAAATTAAAGACAGTAAGTACGCAAAACTTTCATGTACTTACCCCCACACTCTGAGTTCCCCAACTGTTTCAGAAACCATATGCCTAACTCCGTCCCCACTCCCAGCTACAGCCCCCCACACCAGGTCATAGCTCCCAGAACTGTCGAGTTTTCACCATTACTCCAGAACTACCACTCTCTGAGGATGAAAGATCAGTCCTGAGCAGAGGCCTCACTTCCATTCCCCTTTTCTCTCAGGTTAATGTGTTCAATACGCAGCGAGACATCAAACAATTTTTCCACCTCCTTCGCCTCCGCGCCTACTTCTTCAACCAGGATTCTCGCCCAACCTCTGACGACCCCTTCTCCCTCTGACACTCCTTCCACCTGGACACCCCGTGCTGGCCTCTTGCCTGTCCTCGATCTCTTCATAGCCAACTGCTGTCACGACATTAACCACCTCAACCTCTGCACCCCTCTCACCCACTCCAACCTCTCACCCTCGTTACGTGCAGCACTCCACTCCCTCCGTTCCAATCCCAACCTCCTATCAAACCAGCAGGCAAGGGAGGCGCGGTAGTATTTAGGCACACGCACCTTTACACCGCTGAGGCTAAACGCCAGCTCACGGACCAATCCTCCTACTGTCCCCTAGACCATAACCCCACCTCCCACCACCAAACCATCATCTCCCAGATCATTCATCACCTCATCACCTCAGGGGATCTCCCATCCACCTCCTCCAACCTCGTAGTCCCACAACCCCGCACCGCCCATTTCAACCTACTGCCCAAAACCCACACACCTGACTGCCCCGGCTGACCCAATGTCTCAGCCTGCTGCTGTCCCCCAAACTCATCTCTGCATACCTCGACACGGTGCTGTCCCCTAAGTCCACGAATTCCTCACCTATGCTCGGGACATCATCCACGCAATCCACCTACTCCATGATTTTCGCTTCCCCAGTCCCCAACACCACATCTTCACCATGGACATCCAGTGCCTGTACACCTCCACCCCGCATCACAAAGGACTGAATTCCCTCCGCTTCTTCCTTTCCCGCCGTACCAGCCAGTACCCTTCTATTGACATCCTCCTTCGACTGACTGAACTGGTCCTCACCCTGAACCTCTTTCCAATCCTCCCACTTCCTCCAAAACAAAGGAGTGGCCATGAGCACCCGCATGGACCCCAGCTATGCCTGCCTCTTCGTAGGATATGTGGAACAGTCCATCAACCGCAGCTACACTGGCACCACCCCCAACGTTTCCTCCACTACATGGACGACTGTATCGGCGCTGCCTCGAGCTCCCATGAGGAGGTTGAACAGTTCATCCACTTTACCAATACCTTCCACCCGACCTCAAATTTATCTGGACCATCTCAGACTTCTCCCTTCCCTTCTTAGACCTCTCCATTTCTATCTCGGGCGACCAAATCAACACGGACATTTACTGTAAACTGACTGACACCCGCACCTCCCTAGACTACAATCCTCCCACCCTGCCCCCTTTAAAAACGCAATCCCATAAAGCAATTTCTTCGTCTCCGCCGCAACCGCTCCCAGGAGGACCAGTTCCAATACCGCACAACTCGGATGGCCTCCTTCTTCCAAGACCGCAATTTCTCCCAGACGTGATCGACGATGCTCTCTACCGCATCTCCTCCAATTCCTCATCCTCCGCCCTTGAGCCCCGCCCCTCCAATCACCACCAGAATGTAACCCCACTGTTCCTCACCTACCACCCCACCAACCTCCATACACATCGTGTCCTCCGTCGTCATTTCCGCCACCTCCAAAGGGACCCCACCACCATGGATATATTTCCCTCCTCTCCCCTATCAGCGTTCCGGAAAGAGCACACCCTTCGTGACTAGCTCGTAAGGTCCACACCTCCCACCAACCCAATTTCTACTCCCGGCACCTTCCCCTGTAACTGCAAGAAATGTAAAACTTGCATCCACACCTCCCACCATACTTCCCTCCAAGGCCCCAAGGTATCCTTCTATATTCGCCACAAATTACCTGCACCTCCACACACATTCGGTAACTGCATCCTCTGCACCCGATGTGGCCTCCTCTATATTGGGGAGACAGGCCGCCTGCTTGCGGGGCGTTTCAGAGAACACCTCTGGGACACCCGGACAAACAAATCCCAAACGTCCCGAGTATGAAAACTTTAACTCCCTCTTCCACACCACGAAGGGATGCAGGTCCTTGGACTCCTCCAACACCAGAACATAGCAACATGACGTCTGGAGGAAGAGCGCCTCATCTTCCGCCTAGGAACCCGCCAACCTCATTGGATGAACACAGGTTTCACCAGTTTCCTCTTTCCTCTCCCCCCCCCACCTTGTCTCAGTCCCAACTCAGCACCACCTTCCTAACCTGCAATCTTCTTCCTGACCTCTCTGCCGCCACCTCCACGCCGGGCTATCACCCTCACCTTAACGTCCTTCCACCTGTCTCATTTCCAGCGCACCTCCACCAAGTCCCTCCTCACTGCCTTTTATCTTAGCCTGCTGGGCACACTTTCCTCTTTCCTGAAGAAGGGCTCATGCCCGAAACGTCGATTCTCCTGCCCCTGGGATACTGCCTGACCTGCTGTGCTTTTCCAGCAACATATTTTCAGCTCTGATCTCCAGCATCTGCAGTCCTCACTTCCTCCTATGACCAATGAAGGAAAGCATACAAAAGTCCTTCTTCACGATTCTATCTACCTGCGACTCCACTTTCAAGAAGCTATGAACCTGCACTCCAAGGTGTCTTTGTTGAGCAACCCTTCCTAGGATCTTACCAATAAGTATACAAGTCCTGTTACGATTTGCTTTCCCAAATTCCAGCACCACGCATTTATCTGAATTGAACCCGGTCTGCCAATTCTCAGCCCATTGGCCCATCTGCTCCAGATCCTGTTGTATTATGACGTAAACCACTTGTCCGCAGACAGTCGAGTCTTGAGAGTCAAAGAGAACGGAAGGATGGAAAACAACTCAGTCGTAGTCAACAAGACAGAGTTGCAGTCAGATGAAAGCGATGTGTGGGAGGGAAACAGATCCTAGAGATCAATTCCCCGAAAAGCACAGCTTCACTGAATTCACTAATCCATGATTTCTTTTCACTGATGCGTGATGAGTGACGCTGACCGTCCGGTTATTTGTAGCTCGTGACAGTTGCCTGTTTGAGAATGTTTGGCGATGCGAGTGAACTTCTACTTTAACCATTTGCTGGCCGGCTGCTGTGAAGGAACCCACAATGAAACGTTTGGGAGCAAATTCTCGAATTTTGATGAAACATAAGTAACCAATTATACATTTCGAAATCAGGACGGTGAGTGGATCAGAGAGAAACTAGCAGGGTAATGGAATTCCTGTATATCTGCCACAGTCCACTTTCTGAATAAAGGTGACCATGGAAATGGAAGGAGCTGCTTATTGTACACCTGTTCATACTTGAGACAATATTAGTCTGTCATTCGCTATGGACTCAAACTGTAAGATTCTGAAGGAGGCCAGTATGCAGCCGACAGAGACGACTGCGTTTCTGCTACTTATTGGACTTTCTTCCACCTCCACTCCCCAAAGGAGCGACAATATCATCCATACTGCGCACAATCTGTAAGAAGACACGTGGCACGACATGTGAGCAATACAGTGAGGGCTTTATTCACGTTTCAATAGAAATTGAGAAGGTTTTATGGGGACGTACACAGACAAGGGACAATAAATTACAGAGATAGCAGCCAATTTCAGCCGCAGCCTCAGATGCACCTTGGTAACCCACACTTTTACCATTTCACGATTCAATTTACGACGAATGTGCAGCACTTGAGAAGCAATACGCACTTCGCGTCCAACTCGATTTGACCCTCTGGGCAATCTCCAACCCTGCCGTATCCTCCAGGCTGTTGGCAGGGATTGAGAACTGGAAAGCAAAGATGGGGAGGTAATTGATGAAATGGTGAAATAATTCTAATCTAAAAGGCAACACTGCAAATGCTTCTGAACTAAAATGAATTCTGCACTCAAGGGAACTAACTGCAATGATTCACCAAATGCCGTGAGACTGGAGGGTGAACTTGCAGGATTGTCTGCAGAATCACAATCCAGAACAAGCTCATGTTCTGAGGACCTGTCTTAGAATATCTCAATGGAAGATAATGAAGTTTGAATGCCGTTCAAATTATGAAATGAAAGTAGGAAATGCCCACTCAACTCATATCCTTCAGGGAAAGTAAACTGATATTCTTATCATTTCTTCTTTATATGTGACTGCAGAATCACAGAAATGTGATTCACTTCTGAATGTCCTCTGGGGCAATTAGGAAGGTACAAAAAATGGTGGCTTTGCCAGAAATGCGTCCATTCCAAATCATGTATTTTGTAGATATGAATTTATTCCTTTTAGGCATTTGTAAATCTAAACACGACAGATGAGAATGCTATTTTCAGGGGACTAATCAGATTCAACTAACGTTCTGAATGCTGCTAAAGGATGTTGGAGGCGAAACGGGCACACTTTTAAAGAGAGGAGGTGGTTGCATTCCTTCATCAGCCGTACCCAGCTGCACTGTCACCAAGAATCCAAGAACTAAGAACAGGGAATTTCTCATGGTCGCTGATTTCTTCTTTCTGCACTGTGAACGAGCTGGAGCATTGGAACTCCTGATATGATAACGCAAACTACATTGCTGTTAATAATTGTAAAAATAAGGAACGATTCCGTGGTGTATATGAAAAACGACAATTTCGTTCATCAGTGAATCATCTACTCAGATTACGGAGATTTGCTAGTGGAGAGACAGAAACGAATCATGATTAACCTGGTGAAAATCAATGGGAATTCTCTGCAGTTACTAAGCTTTGTATAATCAAATAAGGAGTGGTAGCATCTACCGTCGGTCTAGAACTGAAAACCTCAACGGATAATGTAAATGCTCTTCTTGTTCATCCAGTCGATGTGGCTGTTCCAAATGTATTGTACATCTCTAATTATTCAGTGGGACCTTAAAAAGACAAGCACATTGCAGTGAGTTTGTAATCCCATGCAGCTGGTTTCCTTCCCTGAAGGACATTTGGAAACTCATCAGTTCTGCAAATGGTTACATAATATCTAACGTGTGTGATGACTGCTTTTTGGACAGGCAACAGTGTCTATCTTGGATCGTTTGGACAACAATGCGATGTCTTAGAATCATAGCACTCATCAGTGTGCAGAATATGTATTGTCTCCAGCAATACAATGTTGAAATTATTGTAATATCTCAGTGAGTCTTCATCATGAATACTGTCTGACTCGTAACTTCTTCCTTCTATTCCAAACTTATGTTGCCATTTTCCTTTAACAATTTATGTTCACAGCAGTTGCATAGTCTCCCACTCAGTTGGCTGGATGATTGGTTTATAATGCAGAGGAAGGTCAATAGCGCAGGTTCAATTTCCCACACTGACAGAGGTTATTATGAAGGGCCGGGTATCTCAACCTCACTTCCATACCGGACGAGTGGTGACCATTAGGTTCGACCACCATAATTTGTCTGCCCGACGGTTCTCTGGGACGAGAGCAAAATAATTACATCACTTCCAGCATTTTGAAATGATCATTTCATCTTGCATTACATTCCTGGCTGCTCTGGTAAAATGCAGTTTCATTTGGAAGCATTGTCTGCATTTTTCACCCATACTACACATTCCTGTCCACTCCCTCATAATCCTTGACTCCGTTGTTATCCATGAGTCTTTCTCTCTGTGTCTCAGAAATATTCAGTATCTCTGCCTCCAATCCTCTCTGAGAATGTAAGTTTCAACAAAGAAAGAAAAGAAAATAAATGTTCCCGTCACAGTAATAAATTGAAGATAATATATAAAAGAAAATACAGATGTAAAATGTGCCTGCTGGGTGTATTTTTAAACAACCCAGTGGGAAGAACGCGTTTCTACAGCTGCACCAGTCTGACTGAGATCACATATGGAGAACTGTGTGTGAAATGTGTTTGATGTTCAGAGCTGAGAAAGGATATAGTTACGTTAGAAGCTGTTCAGAGATGTTTCACTTCATTTACTCCCGGGTTGAAGGGCTTATATTAGGGGGGTTTAATCCTTGAAATGACAGGTGATCTGATAATGTCAGACAGTAATTTGAGGAGAGTGGATCAGTTGGGTGTTTCTATCATCCAAATTTGTCGTCATTAGTCTTTGCACATTTGTGGCGGCAGCTCACTTCAGGAATTAGCCTACTATTATTTGTTAACTGAAGAAAATTGCCTGACTTGCTTCTATCATTGAAGTTGAGCCAGTCTGAAACTGTATCATTGACCATATCACCAATCCGGTTACAGTTAAAATCTATGGTGTCCTGAGGATAAATGGGACGGGAAAACGGAATGAGGAGAAATTCAAATAGGAATTCAGTCAAGTTGGAATTCTCTTTCCCAGAAGATTTTTTAAATGACATGCAATTCCTTCCTGAATTTCAGAATGATGCATGTTTCCAATAATAATTGTTGGGCAGAATGGCCTGTAGACTCTTGTTTTCTGTTCCACGACCTTCGTGAAGACAGGTCCCACTTTGAGGTTCTCCAGTTTCTCTGGAACACTCATTCCATCAAGAGAGTTAAAGAATGTTTCACACTGTGCCAACAGTCACTGTGTAACCGCTTCTTCTAAACTGTGTGTCACGTGCTGCTGATTTGTCGATGATTTGTCTTATCTGCTTGAAAAAAAGCCTTGTGCCTTTTGTTAGAGATAGTTCACGAACTTATCTCGTGTTACCATCTTTCTTATTTTACAGTTCCTGGAGTGCTTCGGAGATGCTGCAAGGTCACCAGGAAACAGTGGAGCCTGTCGGGATAAGTGCGTATACAGTCTAAATTAATTCACTTTAGGTCCCCTGTTCTTGAGATACTGACGTCTGTCAGAGATTGCTCGAGGTTACATGTTTGGGCTGTTGCTTTTGCCAAAAGACTATTTGGGTACCGTCTTCCATCTATCCTCCTCCTCTAATCAAAATAAAATATCTGTGTGTCTCTTGGTAAGGTGGCAAGTGTTGTTTTTTCGTGTTTCATTTATTTCAGCGTTCTGTTTGAGTATTAAGAATAGCATGATTGGAGGTTATGGCAGTTGAATGTTCCTCCTGCATTATGTGGGAGGTAAGGGTCACCTGTATTGTCCCTGCTGACTTCATTTGTGTGATGCCTAAACACCTCCAGCTCGTTGAGGGAACTAGAGTTTCAATTGGATTTTCTTTGGATAACTGAGGACAGGGAGGCGGTTACTGAGAGAAGTTACAAGAAGTTAGTTCCTCCACAACCACGTGAAAAAGGTAGAGTGTCTACCGTCAGGAATAGGAGAAAGGAACTGGCAGCAATTGCAGTAAAGACATGTGGTGGTTCCCCTTAACGGCAACAGATTCAACGCTCCAATTGGGCACCGCCCTGCTTTTCCATTATCTTTCCTAACGATCTGGTCCAACCTCCACCACCTATCACATTCTCCTCATCTTCATTTCGCCACCGCATTCCCAGCTGCCTTTCAAACGGCCACACAATCACCCATTTATCACCCAACCCCCATGCCTCATTCCTGATGAAGTGCTCATGTCTGAAACGACGATTTTCCTGCATCTCAGATGCTGCCTGACTTGATGTGATTTTACTCAGGCACATTCTTTGACGTACACACACAAACACACACACACACACACACACACTGACAAACCAGCACACAAATCCACACAGACACCCACGCTCTCCCATTGCACAGACGCATACATACATGCACAGGCATGCGAGCAATGGCACATATGAACATACACACATACAGTTACCCACCCACACATGCACACACGCACACAGAGACACCTACTCACACACAAACAGACCAACATACATATAGGCACATACACAAAATCAAACAGACCACCGCACTTACAAAAGCATTAGCACACACACACGGACTAACGCACACCCATGCACCCATACACCACATACACACAAACACTCACACATACGCCCACAGACCAACACAGAAACCCACACACCATATACAAAGACACACACGCACACGCAGACACACGTACATAAACAGACACACCCGCAAAAGCATAAATCCACATGGACACGCAATATGCAAAGACAAGCACACAGATATTGACACAGACATGCACACACATATTGACACAGACACACACACGCTGACTACGTTGGCATCGAGAGGATTGTTGTTGCACTAAGGCGCTCAGAGTGGAACACGTTGATGCGGAGAAAGGTCCGTGCTCCCTCTGCAAAGTGGAAATGATTTGTCTTTGTGCAATTTTCCTGGCACACTTCCCAACTCCAGTCTGATAGCGTCATTATTCCATATTCCCCAATTAGGTTTATTCCCTTGGTAAACGTTCCTTTCCCTCTCCAAGTCTATGATAAATGAAACGCAGTTGTGGTCACTGTCACCAAAATGGTCTCCCACTGCGAGATCTGACACCTGCACTGGCTCATTTCCGAGCACCAAATCCAAAATGGGCTCTCCTCCCGTCAACCTGTCCAAATAGGAATCAAGGAAAAATTCCTGAACACACCTCACAAAAAACGGCTCCATCCAAATCACCTGAACTCAGGAGTTCCCAGTCAATATTTGGAAAGTTGAAGTCATCCATACAACGACTCTGTTACATGCGGTTTTCCAAAATCTGCCAGTCGATTAGTTCTTCAAACTCCCTACTGCTATTTGGGGGTGTGTAGAACACCTTCAATGAGGAGACTGCTCCCTTGCTGCTCCTAAATTCCATCCATATTAACTCAGGAGACAAACGTTCCTCAACACACTTTGTTTCTGTAGCTGTAATGCACTCGCTGATTAGCAATGCTATACTGCCTCCCCTTTTATCACCCTCCCTGTTCTTCTTAAACGTTCTAAACCCTGGATCATCTCGTGACCATTCCTGCCCTTGTGAAACCCACGTCTTCTTTCTGGCCCCAACATCACAGTCCCATGTTCTAAGTTTGACACTGATATTTCTGAGAGTCCTTGCGTGACAGCAGACGCACTTTAACCGATTCCTTTGTTTAATTACGTAAATAAACTTCCTGATGGATTCATTATATCCTGTCACTGTACCATCTCCTACTACCCTCTTCTCAGAAATGTATCAATGATTCACACCTCCTGCCAAGCCAGTTCAAAGTTTCCTGAACCACACTAACAAATCTCCCACCCATGGGTATTTTGCCCGTCCATTTCAGGTGCAACCCGTCTTTCGTGTACAGCTTGCCCAGAAGGCATCCCAGAGATCTAAGCATCTGAAGCCCTCATCTTCACAGCAACGTGTTAAGCTGCACTCGCTGACTGTACTTCACCTCACTTTTTCGAGGCACAGGTCGGAAACCTGAGATCACTGCAGTACTCGCCCTGCTCTTCAGCTTCCAACCTAACTCTTTGTCGTCACTTTTCTGATCCTCAATCCCTTTCTTGTCGATATCATTTGTGTCAATATGTAACACGATTTCCAGCTGCTCATCCTCTCCCTTCACAATCCAGTAAATACAATTTGCGATCACCCGGATTCTGGCACGGCGGAGGCAAGATAACTTCTGGGAGAACGTAAGAATGTTGGAAGACTGTTCAATTTCCGTAATACACAGGGAATAGGGCATAATATAACCAAGGAAATTAATTGAGAAACGGGGGACGACAAACTGTTTTGCAAGAGAAGCAAAGAAAGAACAAACAAAGCAGAGATAGAGACCCAGAGAATAGAGTAATCAGTTTCAGGCATGGAAATAGATGCAGGTTGATACATAAAATCAAAAGTGAGATAGAGATGGAAAAGCAGAATAAGGTAATGATACAGAGAATGGAAGATTCAGAATGAAAAGAAAGAACCAACAGCACGTTCCAGGTCCGAGGACATCACGGAATGCTGAATAGACATGGTATTTCTATTTTAATCTCGGCAATCAGACGGCCATTTGCATAGTCTCAGCTCCCAGAGTTAGCAACAATGTAATGGCTGACTTGTCCGAGTGGTAGTTAGTGGTACCACAGCACTGCGCATAAATCTGTATGTATGCTTCCAAGATGTGATTGAGTTTGTGGAAATTCAGTTACCGGCAGAGGTTCATCAAGGGGTCTTGGCGAAGATTGATTTGCAGATTTAGGAAATTACTTTGAAGACTTATTCAGTGTCAACTGCCGGGCTAAGGTGAGCTGTAATCTCATTTAGTCATTCCACGCAATGTTGAAAGTAAATAGACACTCGAAAGGAAATTCGCAGCAGAACCTTCTAAAAGAATCAAGGAATGGTCTTTTTGTAATTTCACAGCTTCTTTCAAGGATTAAAAAGCGTCATTCTCCGCAGATTAGCAACGAGTTTAAAAAGCAGGCTTTTTGCTGCAGTGTCCTATATCAATGGTGGCCTCAACAAACAACAGCCATTTTTAATTCTGAACAATACATTGATGCCATTTAACGTCCATCTTATTCTTGCTCGATCTGATATGAAAATGGAGACATGAACCCCAGCCTCCTGGTTAAAAAGAGATGCAGACATTTCCATCACACGAATACGACCCTCAGTAGCTTTTCATTTATTGCTAATTATTGAAGTGCAAACCAGTAGTGAGAATCAGCTGGAGCCATTCTCTCCTCAAGGGTTGAAGATCAGTCTAAAATCACACAACTGAATGAAATACTGCCATTTAAGGAATGCGGTATGCAGCAATCTCCGCTGCTTTTGCACAGTCGATTAGTCTGTTAAAAAGTTGCGTTTAACGCGGATCTCACTGGCCACAAGGCTCCATTCAGTCTGTCAGAATTCAACAAAGACTGTATTGTCCCACGATAAATCTGGATAGGATGAAGCATCTCATTGTTAGCTCGTGTGTCCAATACCCAGAATGCACACAACTGAATGGCCAATGTCAGTTATCTCTTGCTGTCAGTATTGTCTTTTTGCAGACAATACCTAGTCTGCACACAGCAGAGTGTGATAACGTCGACCTGTAATATAATAGAGATTTTCATCCTGCAGAAATTGTGTTTCGATACAAATTACAAAAATTAGTACTGCTGAGTGGACAAGTATCAGTCATCAGTTAATGTAGACATTGAAGTAACGTTAAAAATACATAACATGAACACTGCTGAGCGTTCAAATATTAACTGTTCTTCATTGTAGGTATTGCAGTACTTACATAATTCACACAGTTTCCAAACATCAGTCATCCCTCATTGAGTCATTGCATTACCTTCAATATTTTATCACTGTCGATGTTGAGTGCCAGATGAGCCGCCCTTTCTCGCAGAGGGTATTATAATACTGCAGAGGTAAAAACAATGACTGCAGATGCTGGAAACCAGATTCTGGATCAGTGGTGCTGGAAGAGTTCAGCAGTTCAGGCAGCATCCAGATGCTGCCTGAACTGCTGTGCTCTTCCAGCATCACTGATCCAGAATTATAATACTGCAGTCAGTGCAGTGCCTGCAGACTTGTCAAAGTTTAATTATCAGCTGTCCCACATTGCAAACATTTCAATGTTGAAGTCAATGTACTGCCTGCTTACTTCTGATTGTCTCACAGATGGCTCAACAATCTTAACCAGTATACATTGCGCAAGCGCAAAACATTCATAATCTTCAATACTACTGAATGTCCAATATCAGTATGTTTATCGTGTAAGCATTGCAAACGGAGCAAGCTGAGATCATATCATGACGTCCAGTGAGAGCTAGACATTTGGATACAAAAATGACTTCAAGGTAGGAGAAAGAGGATAATTGTAGAGTCCTGTGATATGCTGCGCACCACAAGGATTGCTGCCGTGTCCACTGCCTATTATTTTTGTTTATTCTAAATACAAATGACTTGGATTTTTAATATCGTAGCATGGTTGTAAAGTTTGCACATTACACCAAAACTGTCGACATTGTTAACAGTGAAGGAGGTTATCTCAGAGTACAACGGGGCCTTGATCAGATGAGTCAATGGGTCAGGACATGCAGATGGAATATAATTTTTTTTAGATTAGATTATTTACAATGTGGAAACAGTTCCTTCGGCCCAACAATTCCACACCGACCCGCCGAAGCGCAACCAATCCATTCCCCTACATTTACCCCTTTACCTAACACTATGGGCAATTTAGCATGGCCAATTCACCTGACCTGCACATCTTTGGACTGTGGGAGGAAACTGGAGCACCCGGAGGGAAACCCACGCAGACACGTGGAGAATGTGCAAACTCCACACAGTCAGTCGCCTGAGTCGGGAATTTGGATAAATATGAGGTGTTACCTTTTGGCAATGCAAATCAAGGCAAGACTTACGTATTTAAACGGTGAGTCGAGAGGAGTGTTGCCGACGTAAGAAATTTTGGGTTGCAAGTTCACAGTTCCTTCATGGTGGATTCATCGTTAGACAGTGCTGTGAAGAAGACATTTGGGACCCTTGCCTTTATTGGTCAATTCATCGGGTATTACATTTTCAGGTTTATTGGACAGGTTACTTTTGAATTTTCCGTTCAGTTTTGGATTGCCAAAAATTCCAAGCATCTCCCTGTTATCTGAAAGATGATGGCAAACTTTAATGGGTAGAGAAAATATTCACAGCATATTGCCGGGGCTGGACTGTTAGACTTACAGGGAGATTATAAATATTTCGTGCCTGTTTTCCTTGATGTTTCGGGAGTTTAGGGGTTACTTTATGGCAGTTTATAAAATCACAGGCTCGGATACGTTGAACATCCATAATCCTTTTCCTAGGGTAGGGGCGACCAAAATTAGATGGCATAGGTTAAGGGTGAGAGGGGAAAGATTCAAAAGGCGCCAAAATGCAGCTTTATGACATAGAGGCTGTGTGCGTCTGGACTGAGCTGCACACGAAATGGCGGAGTCTGGCGCAGTTACAATGTTGGGAAGTCATGTTCAAGATTACATGAATAGGAAAGGTTTAGTTGGATACGGGCAACAAGCTGGAAAATGCGACTTCATTAATTTAGGATATCAAGCCCGCGTTTTAGACGTTAGACAGAACTGTCGTTTTCCATTGGATGCACGGATATGACTCCATGATATCGTATTATTTTCCAAAACACGCAGATTATACACTGCTGCCTGTTGAAATAGCAGTGATCCTACGCCTTAGATACTGTGTAAACACATGCAGAACATATAATGCAAACTGATGTGTTTCTAAATGTCCTCCAGGGATGGAAATCAGCTGCATGTGATTACAAACTCACTGCAATGTGCTTGTCTTTTTTCAGTTCTGTCTGGATAATTAGAGATATACAATAAATTTGGTCAAACGAATGATGCCCACGACGACTGAATGAAAAAGAAGAAGCATTTACATTGTACTTTGAGAATATCAGTTCTGGAACAATGGTTCGATGGCAGCCCTCCATATTTGATTTTACTTAGCTGGAACATTGCAGAGTGCTCCCATTGGTTTTCACCAGGTTAATCATGATTCATGTCTGTCTCTCCACTTACAAATCTCCTTAATCTGAGTAGATGTTTGACTGATGAGTGAACATCACACAATAGATCTTCTTTTGCAATTATTAACAGCAATATAATTTGTTTTAACATATAAAGTGTTCCAATTCTCCAGGTAGTTCATAATGCAGAAAAAAGAAATCAGTGACCATGAGAACTTTTCCGTTCTTAGTTCTTTGATTCTTGATGACGGTGTATGTGGAGTCACATATGAAGAAGAAAAGGGAAAAAAATATCAGTTTACTTTCCCTGAAGGAAATGAGTGGAGTAGGTGTTTCTTACTTTCTTTACACAATTTGAATATCATCCGAACTTCATTACTTCCCATTGAGAGATTCGATGAAAGGTTCTCAGAATAGTTAGAGTAAAAAGTGAGGTCTGCAGATGCTGGAGATCAGAGCTGAAAATGTATTGCTGGTTAAAGCGCAGCAGGTCAAGCAGCATGCGAGGAACAGGAAATTCGACGTTTCGGGCGAGAGCCCTTCATCAGGAATCATTCCTAATGAAGATCTCTGGCCTGAAACGTTGAATTTCCTGTTCCTCGGATGCTGTATGACCTGCTGCGCTTTAACCTGCAACACTTTTTCAGCTTTCCCTTCAGAATACTTAGTCATGGATTGTGATTCTAGTGACAGTCCTGCATGTCCACCATCGAATCGCATGACATTTGGTGAAGCAGTGCGGTCATTTCCCATGAGTGCAGAATTTATTTTACTTCAGAACCATTTGTGCTGGTTTCTTTTTCAATACAATTATTTCACCACTTCATCAATTACCTCCTCGTCTTTATTTTCCAAATGTAACCACTGGCTGCCAAACCACTGGAGGCGTATGCAGGATAGGAAGGTGTAAAGAGGGGGAAGTCCAGCTGGAAGAGAAATGCTTATTACTTCTCAAGTGCTGCAAAGCTGACTTAAATTTAATTGTGAAAATGTAAATGCGGACTACCAAGGTTCATCTGAGGCTGTGGCTGAAACTAACTGCTGTCTCTGTAATTTATTCGCTCCTGACTGTGTACACCCCCATAAAACCTTCTCCATTTCTATTGAAGCGGGAATATAGCCCTCACCGCATTGCTTAACACAGTCGCCTCCAAACTGGTCTTTTACACCGCCTAACGTTTTGAGTCCATAGCAAATGACCAACTCATAATGTCTCTAGAATGAACAGTTATGTAATAAGCTACTCCTTCCATTTCCATGATCACCTTCATCTAGAATGTGAACCGTGGTAGATATACAACTCCCTGTAAGTTCCTTTCAGATCCATTCTCCATCCAGATTTGGAAATGTGTCACAGATTCCTTCTGCGTCATCAAAATCCGAGAATTCCCTGCCAAATATTTCTCTGTGGGCCGTTCCATAGCACCGGGGCAGCAGATGGTTCAAGTAGAATTTCACTCGCATACCCAAACATTCGCAAATGGAAAATGCGACGAGAAACAAATAACCGAACGGTCAGCATTCCTCACCAACAATTAGTGAAAATAAATCACGGATTGGTGAATTCAGCAGTGGTGTTGAAGAAAGAAAGAAAGAAAGAAGGACAGAGAGAAACAAGGGAAGAGAGAGAGAGAAAAATAGACAGAAAGAGGATAGAGAAAGGGAGTGAGAAGCATAGAAAAAGGATATAAGGAAAGAAAGAGGGAAAGAAAGAGATAGAAAGAAAGAGAGAGGAAGAAAGAAGAGAAAGAAAGAGAGAGGAAGTAAGTGAGAGGAATGAAGAGCGAGGAAGGAAGACAGAGGAAGGATGGATGGAAGGAAGAAAGTAAAGAAAATTCCGAGTTCAGTTCTGTCAAGAAGGCTCACATTTTGGGAGATAAATGTGCTGGTGTCAGACTCAGTGTCTGCACCCGTCACTGTATTGCACCATACAACTGTAAGAAAATGATTGCAACAGCAGAATTACCCTCGCACGTCCAACCAAAGAGAAAACAAACATGGAAGACGTTTACCGACGTGCATTTAACTTTTGATCAATTTGTCAATGTTGTCGAGGAGCAGTCCACTGGCACTGAACACTGACAGTACAGAAACAAGTCATTCAGCCGAGCAAGGCCTCTCCATAGTTTCAAAGAACAATCTTGTAGACGCAGCAATGACATGCAAAATCCACACAGATATCCACCGAGGGTGGAACTGAACGTGGCTCTCTGCCACTATGATGCAGCAATTCTAAACACCATGCCACCCCTGGGGGACCGCAGGACCAATGTGACTGTCGTTGTTTCATGCAGTGGGGACTGGGTAATCGATTGGATTAACTTGAGGGGTTTAAGAGATTGATGTTGTATTCAACAAGCAAATATTGAATGTGTGCACGATGATGTAGGGAGCGTGGGATTGTATCATTCTGAATGCAAAAGGGGCAGAGAGACAGGAAGTCTTAGATTCTGAGTCATCATGTTGTATTTCACTCATTTAAACTATTTGAAATTGCGCGTAGAGGTGGTCACAGAGGTAATCGCACTCAAACACATCCATAAATCCAGTCACAGGGATGCATGTACACACATTGAAAACACAAGCATACTCACCTCCTGCTCAAACTACATTGCAACAATGATATGAGAAAGCGTATGGGTACTGTTGGAATATCAATGCCAACTTTGATCATTTGGCTTACACTCTGCCTGAAGCATTGAGGGGAAAAAAAAATCAAAATATGGTCAATACTTTATGCGAGAGAACAAGTCTCACTTTTCTCTGTCTTTGCAGTAAATGTGAAGAAAACAAACAGAAATGATAGACCAAGAGAACCTGGGAGAATGGAATCACTTTCAGCTGTTCAACCACAAATGCAGGTTCCTGCTGGATGATTGGACAGAACCAGGCATTTCAATTGCAGAATTATGTGATATTTCTGG
The DNA here is from genome assembly GCF_020745735.1 of Hemiscyllium ocellatum. NCBI lineage: Eukaryota > Metazoa > Chordata > Chondrichthyes > Orectolobiformes > Hemiscylliidae > Hemiscyllium > Hemiscyllium ocellatum. Next base: position 12,736,722 of record NC_083449.1, on the reverse strand, counting down.
TCTAAAACGGAACGCGAAAATCGACTGAGATAAAAGCATATAATTGGCAACACGTTTATAATCTCACTGCAAGACCTTTTCCACACAGATTTTAAAAAATACAATGTGTTTGTGAACCTTGGAAGAGACTCATTATATTATGCGAGGATGTAACTGGAGAATTGATTTCAGGGAACAGGCAGAGAATTTACTCCAATATTTTCTATAGTTTCTTTCAGCGGGAGTCACGAAGTATTTAATCGAACTTAAAAGATAAAACATAGAACAGTTCATAGAACATAGAACAAATAATGCTATTCGTCCCTCGATTTTGTGCTGACCTATCAATTTAATCTGATGCCCATCGAACATACACCAATCCATTGTTGTTCGCATGTATGTCCAATGCCCATTAAAATGTCCTGAATATCGGGGGATCGATTACAGTTGCAGTCTGGCCATACCACGCCACTACTACTCTCTGAGTAAAGAAACAACTCATTGTATCTGACATAAATCTGTCACCCATCAATCTTAAACTACGCCCCCTTGTGGAAGCCTTCACCATGCAAGGAAAAACGCCTTCACTGTCCACCCTACCTAACCCTTGGATTATGTTATACGTCTTGATGAATTCACTTCTCAACCTTCTCCTCTCCAATGCAAGTAGCTTCAGTTCCCTCAGCCTTTACACGTAAAACCTTCCTTCCATTCCAGGCAACACTCTAGTAAATCTCCTCGAAACCCTTTCCAAAGCTTCCACGTCCATCTTGTAATGCGGTGAAAAGAACTGTGCACACTACTCCATGTGCGTCCTTACCAGTGTCTTGTATACTTGAAGCATGACTTGCTGGTTCCGAAAGCAGTCACACAGTAATAAACGTATAGTAACACACCGTATGCCTTCTTGACAACACTATCAGAGCTGAAAATGTGTTGTTGGTTAAAGCGCAGCAGGTCAGTCAGCATCCACGCAACAGGAAATTCAAGGAACTCTATCAGTCCAGATGGAAAACTTCAAGGATTTACGCACCTGGACAATGTTATCTCTGTTCATCTGCACTGCACTGAGTTTTACCATTAATCCAGTACTCAAATTTCTGTTACATCTTCGGATGTGAACTACCTGACAATTTTCCGCATGACACTTCATTTGCTAATTCTCAGCCCAGCTCTGTATCTTATCTGATGAGATATTTGGATGATTGATCGTCACAGGTGAGATGATGAATGAGTGGACTTTGGCGAAAGTGTTGACACTGTTTAAAAAGAGTGGCAAGGACAAGCTAGGGAACTATAGACGAGTGAGACCTACCTCGGTAGTGGGCAAGTTGTTGGAGGGAATCGTGAGAGAAAGGATGTACATGTATTTGAAAAGGCAAGGACTGATTACGGACAGCCAACATGGTTTTGGGCGTGGGAAGTCATGTCTCACTTAATTAAGTTTTTGACGAAGTAGCAAAGAGGATTAATGAGGACAGAGTGGAAGACATGATCTATATGAAATTCAGTAAGGCGTTTGACAATGTTCCCTATGGGAGACTCATTAAAAAAGTTTGATCTCATGAAATGCAGGGAAAACTTGCCATTTGGATACAGAACAGCTCAAAGGTAGAAGACAGAGGATGTTGGTGGAGGGTTTTTTTTTTCAGACTGAAGACCTGTGACCAGTGGTGTGCCCAAATGATCAGTGCTGGGTCCTCTTTTTTTTTGTCATTTACATAAACAATTTGAAAGCGAACATAACAGGTACAGTTAGTGAGTTTGCAGATGACATCAAAATTGGAGGTGTCGTGGACAGCGAAGATGGTTACCTTAGATTACAATAGTATCTTGACCTGATGGGCCAATGGGCTGAGAAGTGGCAGATGGAGTTTAATTCAGATAAATGCGAGGTGCTGTATTTTGTGAAAGCAAATCATAGCAGGCCTTATACACATACTGGTAAGGTCCTACGAAGTGTTACTGAATAAAGACATCTTGGAATGCAGGTTCATAGTTCCTTCAATGTGTTAGATAGAATAGTGAAGAAGGCGTTTGGTATGCTTTCTTTTATTGATCAGAGCTGTCAGTACAGGAGTTGGGAAGTCATTTTGCCGCTATACAGGACATTGGTTTGGCCACTGTTGGAATATTGCGTGCAATTCGGGTCTCTGTCCTATTGGAAAGATGCTGTGGTACTTGAAAGGGTTCAGAAAAAAATTAACAGGATGTTGTCAGGTTTGTAGAATTTGAGCAACGGGGAGAGGCTGAACAGGCTGGTGTTGTTTTCCCTGAAGTATCGGAGGCTGAGGGGTGACCTTATAGTGATTACACAATTATGAGGGGCATGGATATTGTAAGTATGCAAAGTCTTTTCCCTGGAGTCTGGCAGTCCAGAACGAGAGGGCATCGTTTTAGGGTGAGAGGGGAAAGATATAAAAGAGACCTCAGAGGCAACTTTATTTCTCACAGAGGGTGGTACGGGTATGGAATGAGCTGTCAGAAGAAATGGTGGAGGCTGGTATATCTGCAACATTTAAAAGTCATTTGCATTGGTATATGAATATGACGGGTTTGGAGAGATTTGGGCTGGCTGCTGGCACGTGAGTCTAGATTGGGTTGTGATATCTGCTCGGCATGGACGGGTTGGTCCGAAGGGTCTGTTTCCATGCTGCACATCTCTATGACTCTGTGACTCTGTAACCCGTAACATCCATCAGAACTATCCACAACTCTGCCTACCTGTGTGTCATCGGCAAGTTTACAAAAACATTCTTCTATGCCACATACTTTACACAGATGACAAACTGAAGATAGCCAAATACAGATCCTAACAGCACACCACTGAAAACTGATCTTCAGGATGAACATTTTCAACCAATCACCACCCGCTGGTTTCTTTCAGCTAACCAATTTCTGATCCAAACCGCGAAATCACCTTCAAACTCGAAACGCTGCATTTCGTGCAATAGCCTACCGTGTGAAAGCATACTAATGCCTGGCTGAAGTTTATGTGCACACATCAGCCGCTTTGCCTTCATTCACCTGTTCTGTCATCTTCTCGAAGAAATCAATAAGGTTATTGAGGCATGACCAACCTTTCTCAAAACCGTGTTGACTATCCATAATCAAATTACTCCTTTCCAGATGATACAATTATTATCTCTTATAACATTTTCCATCACCTTACCCAGAACTGAAGCAAGTCTCTCTGACCTATAATAATCAGAATTAAGCCGAGTCCCGTTCTTAAAGACGGGTACAGCATTTGCTGTCCTCCAGACTTCAGACACTCCTCCTGTCGACAATGAACAATAAAGATCAAAGCTAAAGTCTCTGCAATCTCCTCCCTGGCTTCTCAGAGAATCCGAGCATAAATCCCAAACAGCCCAGCGGGCTTCTCTATTTTCAGAATTCTCAAAATTGCTAAAAACCTCCTCTTTGTCAAATACACTATCATCTAATCTAGAACCATACATATCTGTATTGTTACTAACATTGCCGTTTTCAAAGGTGAATACTGGCAAAAAGTCTTCATTAAGCTCCTCCCCTATGTACTCCATTTCCACGCAAAACTTCCCACTGCTATCTTTGATTGGCCTAATCTTCCTGTAGTCATTCTTTAATTCCTGATATTCCTATCAAACGCTTCGAACTTTCCTTGATCTTATCCAGCAGCAACTTCTCATTTCCACTCCTGGCTCTTCTTAGCCCTCTCTGTGCATCATTTCTGGCTTATGTATAAGTCTCAAGCCACCTATTTGAGGCTACACACGTTATCCTCACGTCAGCCATCTTCTACCTCCTGACAAGAGCTTCAACTTCTTTCGTATGCCATGGTTGATAGACATTTACTTATCAAGGACTCGCTATAGCAACTCCTTGACCAAACACAGAGTTCACGTGCGTCCATTCCTGCAGTTTCCTTCCCCATTCAATGCTTGTTCAATCTTACCTAATCGCATCATAATTGTCTTTCTCCCAATTATCCCTCTTTCCCTGCTGTACATACCCATCCCTGCCAATTACTAATGTAAACATAATCAAATTGTGATCACAATCGCCAAAGTGCTCACTTACATCCAAATGTAACACCAGTCCGCGTTCATTACCCAGTCCCAAGTCCAGTATGGCATCGCCCTTTCTTTCCTGTCTACGTACTTTGTCAGAAAACTCTCCAGCACGCATTAAGCAGAAACTTGCACATCTAAAGTACTTGAACTGTATTATTTCCAGAATATGTTGGGGAAGTTTATGTCCCCTACCAACCACGCAGTTACTCTCGCTCCTATCGAGAATCCTCTTTGCTATCCTTTTTCTCTCCATCATAGGAATAATTCCGAAGATTACAGAAAAACCATATAGCGTGACCTCCCCTTTCCTGTTGCTAACCTCATCCCAAACTATCTCAGTACTCAAACGTTATCTCAGCTGCTGTAATACTACACTTGATTAACAATGCCAACCCCTCCACATCAGCCCCAACCCCTTTTATCACCTTCTCTGTTCTTACTGAAACATCTACATCGCGGAATCTGCAACAAACATTCCAGTCCCTCCGCTAGATACATCCCTGAAGTGGCCACAACATCGAAATCCCAGTTACAAACCAGGCTGCAAGTTCACTCATCATATTCTGGATTCTCCTGGCATTGATGTACACACATTTCAATTCAAATTCCTGATTACAAGTGCCCTATCGCGACCTCGTAATCCTATCCCTGACTTCTTTACCCTCAACTCCCTGTTCATTGGAACTACAGTTCATGTTGTCATCTGCCTGCTGCATTAGTTTAAAACACCTCCCCCGAAGACCATTAACAATTCTGATCCCAGCCCAAGGATATTGGTACCTCTTCGGCTCATTCGACGACCATCCTGTTTTAGAGGAGCCACCTTCGCCAGATAGAGCTCAAGTTATCGCCGAATCCAAAAACGTCTCTTCTATATTATTCCTGCAGCCACATCTTCAGCTCCATTCTTTTCCTTATCCTCCCTTCACCCGCAAGTGTGACGAACAAAAAAACAGAGATAAAATCTCTGTTGTTCCAGCTCGAAGTTTCCACCCTACTTCCCCGAATTTCTGCTTGAGATACACATCTATCTTCCTACCTTCTTTGTCGGTGCCAATGTGGACCACGATTTTGGCCTGCTCCCTCTTTTCCAAAAGGTTCACAAAATCACGATCAGAGATATTATGAACCCTGACACCAGGGAGGAAACACACCAACCGTGAGTCTCCGTCGTTCCCACAAAACCTCCTACCTGTCCCCCTGACAATGAAATCGCCATTATCAAAACCTCTTCCTCTTCCCCCTCCCCTCTGGGCAACAGAGACAGACTCTGCGACAGAGACCTGCACCCGATCGTTTTTCTCTGTTGAGTAGCCCAACCCCCAAACAGTATCCAACACGGTATTCTTGCTGTTAAAGGGAACCACCACATGTCTTCCCAGCACTTGCTGCCAGTTCCTTTTCCAATTCCTGACAGTAGACACGCTACCTTCTTCACATGGTTCTGGAGGAACTAACTTCCTGTAACTCCTCTTAGTAACCGCCTCCCTGTCCTCAGTTATCCAAAGAAAATCCATTTTCAATCCAATGAAACTCCAGTTCCCTCAACGAGCTGGAGTTGTTTAGGCATCACACAAATGAAGTCAGCAGGGACAATACAGGTGACCCTTACCTCCCACATAATGCAGGAGGAACATTCAACTGCTATAACCTCCAATCATACGATTCTGAATACTCACACAGAACGCTGAAATAAATGAAACACGAAAATATAACACTTGCTAACTTCCCAAGAGACACACAGATATTTTATTTGGATTAGAGGAGGAGGATAGACGGGAGACAGGACCCAAATAATCTTTTGGCAAAAGCAACAGCCCAAATATGTAACCTCGCGCACTCTCTGACAGATGTCAGGATATCAAGAACAGGTGACCTAAAGTGAATTAACTTAGACTGTATTCAGACTTATCCCGACAGGCTCCACTGCTTCCTGGTCACCTTGCAGCATCTCCGACACACTCCAGAAACTATAATATAAGAAATACGGTAACACGAAATAAGTTCTTGCACTTTCTCAACAAAAGGAACAGTGTACACGTTTCCATTGCAATTATATCCCGGCAACTCTGAGTGAAATATTTTAGTAGGAGATGAGACGAATTTTAATGCACATTCTGTAACTTTAACATCATCTTACATTTTAGAAATGACTGAAAAGTCCTAAATCAGATCAGAAGAGTGTGGCATTGTATCACTTAAAACAGAAGAGGGACAGAGGAAGAGGGTTGGATGGTGGTCTTGACCCCCATTTCAATGATTCAGCCCCAACACAAAAGATTTCTTGTTGTACACAAATGTAGAGGCAGAGATACAAATATACATATACACACTAACGCAGGAACAATGAAAGAAAGATATGCACAGAGGAGTACGGAGAGGCTCATATAGACACAGAAACAGATCAACACGGGCACAAATAGGTAGACATATACTTGGGCATAGAAACACATATGATGTTATCGAGTTATACAGAATTTTTGAAAACAGATCTATCGGACCATACAGTCCATTCTCACGATGATCCCAAACTACACCATTCTCACCTGCCTGCATTTGGCCCATATTTTTTTCCAAATTTCATCTTAATTCTTGCACTTAATCAAATGTCTATGAAACGTTGTATTTTCACGCACATCCATCACTTCCTCGGGATGTTCATTCCATTTACGAGCCACATGCTGTTTAACAAAATGCACTTCATGTGTCCTGATATGAACATAGAACATAGAAAGATACAGCGCAGTACAGGCCCTTCGGCCCTCAATGTTGCGCCGACCGAATCCTACCTAACCTACACTAGCCCAATAACTTCCAAATGCCTATTCAATGCCAGCTTAAATGACCATAAAGAGGGAGAGTTCACCACTGCTACTGGCAGGGCATTCCATGAACTCACAACCCGCTGTGTAAAGAATCTACCCCTAACATCTGTCCTATACCTTCCACCCCTTAATTTAAAGCTGTGTCCCTTGTAACAGCTGACTCCATTAGCGGCAAAAGGTTCTCAGTGTCTACCTTATCTAAACCCCTAATCATCTTGTACACCTCTATCAAATCTCCCCTAAGCCTTCTTTTCTCCAATGAGAACAGCGACAAGTGCCTCAGTCTTTCCTCATACGATTTTCCTACCATACCAGGCAACATCCTGGTAAACCTCCTCTGCACTCGTTCCAATGCCTCCACATCCTTCCTATAGTATGGCGACCAAAACTGCACACAATATGGTTACCCGACAACTCTGTGGGTAGCTCGGGAAGGGATTATTGGGCACCTTGCCAGCATATCTTTATCTTAATTAGCCACAGTTGAGGGACAGGAAGACATCAGGGTGGCTAACGTGACGCCATTATTAAACAACCTGTGAAGGAAAAGCCAGGCAAGTATAGACTATTGAGATTAATATTTGTGGTGGGCAAACTGCTGGACGGAACACTGTCGATAAGATTTGTAAGTGCAAGGTCTGATTAGGGATCGTCAAGCTGGTTATTTGCGAAGGAAATTAGATTTCATTAACTGGATTATTTTGGAAGAAGTAGCGGAGAGCATTGATGAGTGCAGAGCAGGGGTCGTGACTTCAGTAAAACGTTCGATAATTTTAGTCATGGTAGACTGCTTAGTAAGGTTAAATCTCATGGAAAATAGGAAGAAAATGTCTGTCAGATTTCGATTGAAATGAGAAAACAGATGTTGGTAGACGAAGGTTGCTTTTCAGCCTGTCGGCCGATGTCCACTGCTGTTCGTCATTTCTCTAAAGGATTTGAATGTGAACATCGGGCGTATGGTTTATACGTTCACGGATGACACCAAAATTGGATGTGAACAGGATAGAGAAGAAGGTTTTCTCAGGCTATAACGAGATCGTGATGAGATGGGCTAATGAGCTGAGGTGTGGCGAATGGAGTTTAATTCAGATAAAGGTGAGGTGCTACATTTTGGAAAGTAAAAACTGAGTGGGACGTATACACCTAAAAGGAGATGTTCCCAAACAGAAAAGCAGTTTCGAGGGTAAAATGGCCTCCCGCAGCTCCGAGCCAGAGTTGCTACTCCTTCACTGCAACCTTCAGCGGTCTTTCAGAGGCAGAGGAAGTCCCAATTCAGCCAGTCACTACCACTGCGATGAGATAGGCTGAGCCCATTCTGCTCCCCGAAAGAGTTACACCGGAATAGAATGAAGTATTCATCACGTCATAGAGATATACATTCCAGAACAGACCTTTTTCTCCTACTTACTAGATGTCCAAATTTAATTTAGTTTCAATGTCAGCATTTGGCCCATTTCCCCCGAAACTATTCACTATCTCAGGTGACTGATGCCATACACGCATCATCCTGCATGTGAAAACGTTGCCCCTTGGATCCCATTTAAATTTTCCCCTCTCTCTCCCTAAACCTATGCCCACTAGTTGTGGACTCCCCAACCTCGGGGAAAAGACCCTGTCTATTTAACCTATCCATGTGCAACATGATTTTATGAACCTCGTTATGATCACCCCTCAAAGACAATAGTTTATTTTAATGTGTTGCGACTGTGAAAATTTTTCAAGACAGCATCAAGAGCCAAAAATGAAATTAATGATTAAGATTATCTGAACTGGTTGTGTTGTTAAAGGGGCATATGTTAATTAGGAAAAGAGGAAATCTGCTCTCCCCCTCAATATGTGTCTGGTGATAACTGAGCACATGACTGAGACTGCAAAATAGATCTCTCGCTGAATCTGTAAGAACGCATTTTTGACCATGTAGCGTTGTACTCAAAAGTTAGTCTACGTTCTGTGCTCATCTTTTAACCTCTTAGAGATCAGGATCATTGACAGTGCGACCTCACCCCTGACAACAAATGATCATAATGGAGTAATTCTGAGCTCATAAAAAACCTCGACAACCATCGACAAGGCACAGCAGGAGGCAATACAGCCTTTCTAAGATGGTACACAGGAACAGGGGAGCCCTGGTTAGCTATCGAGAAATACAGAGAAGGGATAATTATAGATTTTCAATTTGGATAGCAAAAACCAATGGGATTCATCAGGGATCAATTTGAGGTTATCAACAAATTAATATCAAGTTTAATGATTTGAAGGAAGGGCTTGAATGGACTGGAGCTTAGTTTGCTCATACACCATGATAATCATTCAATAAAATGTCAATTGGAGACATAGTTTCTGCAATGGGATACACACAGGGAAGGGAAGTGAGCAAATCGCAGGCGAAAAGTGAAATAGCACAATGTGAGTAATGCAAACTTTGTGCTTTGGGGGAAGCATAAAACAACTTTAAATTATGTAATTGGAGACAGAATGCAGATTTCTGTACCCTGGCACACAAATCACATCAAGATAGTCTGTAGATATAGCAAATTATTTAGAAAACAAATGGAATGCCACTGTGTCTTGCAAATGGTATAGGGTATGATTGCAATGATTTTTTTACCGCATCGGTACAGGCCATTACTGTGACCATACCTAATGTACTGTGTGCAGTTGTAATTCCCTGAAGTGAAAAACCAATGACTTTGGAATGTTTTCAAAGATTTTACACTTTACTCAAAATTAGGACGAAAGTATTATGATATGCACAATTACTCGTTTAGGCCTTGGAATGAGAAATATTCTTCATGTTCATGTGAAGTTTTGAGCTAGTGAATACCTGCTGAATATTTTATCTTGTAGAGGAGAATAAAACTGGGGAGGTCATTTAAGAATAAGACGCATTCATTAACATACAAACATTGTAAAGATACTAAACGTTGCATTATAAAATTATACTGGCACATTTGAATACCTATTCAAATCTAATGGGACTCCGTGTTACGAAAGAAATGACATTGTGTACGACAGCAACGATGATGTCCCTACATGGAACATGGAATGTAATGAATTCATACAGTTCTATCGTTGTTCAAAGAGACCTCATTCGGTCCACTTTGGGTCTGGACAATGTTATTGTGAGATTCAACTCAGAGAGCAGAAGGTGCAATCTTCCTGATCCCTCTCGGCGTATTCCTCCTCCCACTAATATCTGTGAGCTGGAAACTCCTCAGTCATCTTTACCACTGATGCCGGATTTCTGACGAAGATTCATTGGAATCTGCCCACTTCCTCAAGGAAAGGGAATTGAGCCCAATCCAACTGTTCTGGGAAGTAATCCCATAGACAGCAGCCTTGTAAGAGCAGAATAACTTCATGTGTTGAATGATGACCCGAATGATAGATCAGTGAGCCTGATAACATTGTTGCATAAGTTGTTGAACAGACCTAACTGTGATGTGGATTTACACGCATTTTTTAAATGCAACGACAGATTAGGAATACTCATCATGGTTTTGTGTATGAGAAATCATGTCTAACAAACTCGATTACCTTTTGAAGAGGTGAAAAAGAAGATTGATGAAGGCAGTGTGGGAGATGTTATTCATGTAGACTTCAGCTCGGTGTTCGACAGGATTCCATCTGGCAGACACGTTAGTAATGCTAGATTTAAAATGGATCCAAGCTGAGCTGGCCATTTGACAAAAATATTAGATTGAAGACAGGAGTGGTTCGCACAGGATTGCTTTCCAGACTGGAACCCTGTGACCAGTGGTGTACCAAAGGTGCTGAGTTCACTACTTTTTGTCATTTATACAAATGATTTGAATGTGAACATTTGCCTGTTTAGTATGTTTGCAGGTGAAATGAAATTCGAGGAAAAGTGGGCCAGTAATGTTTACCTCAGTGTAGAATGCGACTTTGATCAGATGGGCCAATGGGCTAAGAAGTGACAAATCGTGTTTAGTTTAGACAAATGAGAAGTGTTGCATTTTGGCAAGTAAAAACAGGGCAGAGCTTGAACAATATATGGTTGTGCCGTGGGGAGTGTTGGAGAACAAAAGGGTGCGGGGTCATATTTCCTGGAGCGTGGAATCACAGTAGACAGGGTCGTGAAGAAGGCTTTTGATATATTTGACTTCATTTGTCAGCGCATTGAGTATGCAACGTGGGAGATGACGTTGCGACTGTGCAGAGTTTTTTGTTTGGCACATTTAGAATAATGTGTTTAATTTGGTTCTCACTACTATCGAAAAGATGTTGTTAAACTTGACAAAATGCAGAAAAGATTTACAAGCAAATTGCTGGAAAAGGAGTGATTGACTTTCAGGAACACGCTGCGCAGCTGGGGATTTTTGTTTCACATTGGAACATCAGAGTTTTGGGCGTAACATTATAGTGGCTTATAAAATCATGCGGGGGCTAGATAGCCTGAATAGCCAAGTTATTTTTCCCAGGATAGCCCAAAACCAAAGAAATAATATTTAAGGTGAGAGGACAAAGATACAAACGGGACAGAATTTTCATCAGAGTGTGGTGTGTGTGTGTGGAACTGGCTAACAGAGAAGGTATTGGAGGATGGTAACTTTACAAATTAAATAGCCATTAAGATTTTCATTTTAATAGGAAGGAGTTGGAGGAATATCGGTCCAATTTTGTCCAATTGGACGTGATTTGATTGGGATGACTGGTCAATGTGGACGAGGTTCCGTGCTGTATGACTCTGTAAGAGAGTTGAGGAGAAAAAACTGTGAGGACCTTTTGAGCGGGAATTCTCTTCTTCAGATGTTTGTGCTGCCTCTCTGTTTACATTTCTTCAATGTGCTCTTTAATTAATTGACAGAGAAGTGAGTCAGTGATAATGAGACACAGGCAGGAAAGTGAGGCCGAGACCACAATTTGATCACCCATAAACTAACTGATTAGTGAAGTTGGTTCGAAATGTTCAGTGACACACTCCTGCTCCTCAGTCCCATGTAACTGTGTTCCATTCAGCCCCTCAAATCTGCTAGACAGGAGCAGTTGGAGGTGACGTTCTCCATAACATTGTGCACAGAAATAAGGAAGATCATTCAGTGACCTTTCAGTGATCTATCTCTCCTGACTCTGTAGAAGAGAGAATTCCTGTCATTCGTTGCCCTCCTTTTGACGAAATCACTCGCTGCTCCTCCACCTTTCGGGCGGCACGGTGGCACAGTGGCTAGCACTGCTGCCTCACATCGCCAGAGTTCCTGAGCCGTTTCAATCCCCGCCTCAGGCAACTGTCTGTGTAGAGTTTGCACATTCTCAACGTGGCTGCGTGGATTTCCTTTGGGTGCTCCGGATTCCTCCCACAGCCTAAAAATGTGCAGGTTAGGTGAATTGCTAAATTGCCCATAGAGTTAGGTGAAGGGGTAAATGTAGGGCAATGGGTCTTGGTTGCTTGCTCTTTGGATGGTCGGTGTGGACCTGTTGGGCCGAAGGGCCTGTTTTGACACGGTAATTAATCTGTACCATGGTCTATTGATGGAGAGCATTCAATCCTGTGTTGTTAATGTGTCGCTAACACTCATGTGGAGGCACTGCCAGACGCTGCACATTTCCACAGGAACTGAAGGAGTTCATTCAGTACCTCAGTTTGTCTTCACAAGCATGTGGAGAAGCCCGTTAGCTCATCAAAACTATTGGGGAAGAAGAGGGATAACCAATTCAGTTCCTCCCACCTGTTACACAAGATGACAGGAAGTCTGCTCCCTTTAACCCATCACTTGCACAGGATCATTAAGAGGGCGCTTCAAACTCGAAACATTTACAAAGGAACAAGAAGAGGTCATTCCGCTCCACAATACACTATCACAGGAATAAGAAGGTGTCAGAGATGCTTCAACTTCAGAAACAAATGGAACAGGAACTGCGCTGATGGACTGTTCCCTGTTGTTCCTCGTGGCTTCGTTACTCATAGTACATACACGTTACTTCAACATCCTTTTCTGGCACTGGGAATGCAGTTCTTTTTTGTTAACCAGTCTCAGAAGCACCTTCCATCGCTGAGAGAGCAGAACCATGTTCTCTCTGGGGGTCATAAGCTGGTGGGGAACGGCTGACTGCTTCAGAATTAAAGCAATGTGTTTGCTGACAGAGTTGCAAACAATGAAATGTTGAGTACAGTGTCACATAGTTCCTGTGTAATAAAATTTCCAGGGTTCTTTGAGAGACTGCATCTCTCTGTCAATCGATAGGAGATCTCTGTGCAGGCAGTGTGGAAGTTCTCACCTTCTATGGCTGTTTGGGACATACTGAGTGTGTATTCATAAATCTCAAGCTTCAACTTCTTACTCTCTCACAGTGCTAAAGATTAAACACATAGCTGCTTCACTCTCTTCTCACACTAACCTCACTCCAGGGTTTAGTCTGGTAAAACTCCTTTGCACTCTCTCGTTGACATAAGAGATCATTATTTACTAAGCAGACCAAATCTGCACACAATATCCCAAATACTCTTTCAACAAAACACTACTACTGAGTAAGACATATTTATGCTGATACCATAATCATTTTTGCAATACGGACCACATATCATTTACAGTTATAATTCCTTAAGCCCTGCATGAATCCTGCTACTGAATTACAATCAAGGTTGTACAGTTATAATTCCTTAAGCCCTGCATGAATCCTGCTACTGAATTACAACCAAGGTCCTTTTTAACAACAGCACTTCGCAAGCTCTCCCTGTTGAATAAGCATAAATATGAATCATTCTGTATGTTGTTCAAATCTGATTTGTTATAATCCTTGTACACATGTATTATTCAAGCATTGGCCATTCTGATACCCCACAATCCTTCCCTCCAGAGGAAAAAAAATACTGTCTTCATTTTGTCCATTACCCCAATTTTTATCCGCGTGGTATGTATTCCATTCCTACCTACCCATGGAGTCTAACGTTCTCCACTCACCCGTATTCAACCATGCCAAATCTCTTCTGTAAATTCAAATAAAACTTCACTCCCACTTGGTCTCAATTGTCGACGTCACAACGGAAATTCTCCCCAAAACTGCAGGAGGTGTATTGAAGATCGTTTCCCTTTCCTGAATTTCGGCCGACTCTACCAAATCATATCATTGTTCTCAAAGTATCTAGTTATCACATTCCTTATGAGAAGTTCCAATATTTTTCGCACATTTGACGTAAAACTATTTCGTTTTCTGTTTTCACTGTTTGCCCTGTTTAAAATACTTGCATTCACATGACCTGCTTTCCAGCCTGCAGGTTCCTTTCCAGAATCTAACCACCTTTGAAGAATACTCAGCAATTCCGTTACTCTCTCTCTTGCTACCTCCTCAATACTCTGGGAGAAAGCTCATCAGATGTAGCAGCTCATCAAGCTTTAATTAAATTGACTTTTCAAAAAATTATGCTTCATTTATTCTAATTTCCAGCAGTTCCTCATTTTCACCAGTCTACCTGTTCTCTAGCATTTCTGGAAGTTAATTTCAGTACGTTTCTTGGGGGAGATCATTCCTCTAAGTGGGCTGTGGCTTCGTCAACTACTGATGTATCAGTGAACTGCACTCTGGAGATGATGGATATGTCAACCAGTCCTGCCTGGAAATTTCCGGAATCAATCCAGTTCACTTAATGCTGAGTGACAGCACAGTCCTGTCCCTGGTGTAAGGCTATAGGTTGTACTGAATGAGGAGACACAGCTCAGTGCTCACCTCGCTTTTGGAACAAGCTGTTTTCACACTTAAATGGATCCAGCTTTGAAAAATGTCACTGGAAATCTCAGGGAGGATAGTGCAATGACCTTCTCCTCCTTTTATCCAGACCTTCCCTTCTGTGCAGTCTCTGCTCAATTGTTTACCGTGCACTCAGACATACTGTCAATGCAGTACCCATATCTCATCAAGAGAGGAGTCACCAGATTTTCGGATAACCTTGAGTGAACGCAGCAGCTGATGACACAAACCAGAGAAAAGCATCCACAGCACCTCCACTGACTTTCCAATGACACGAGGACGTCGATTCCCCACACAAATCGTGCACCAATTCAGTGATGAAAATGCCTCAGTTTTACTGCTGGCTGAGAAAGTCGTTACATTTCTGCACAGTCCCATAGTAACAGTTCCTCTGACCAAAGACGTTGTTGACAATTCACATCACATTCTCTGGATCTCAGCAAATATAATGGCAGCACCAGTTTTCCCGGTGATTTGATCAAATTACCCAGAGAAGAGAGCTAGAGGGAATAAAACTCACTTTAAGCAGGACATACCTAAATGGACGTGAACACGAGAAAATCAGAAAAGTTAGAATAAACTCCCGTTTTGTTTTACTTCCAATTCATCATTAGGATTCCCTTTGCCCCTTTTCCTTTCTTTCTCCGTCTTCTTTTTCTGGGCATTTCTCCATCCATTCAATTCAAACCATACACCCGCCTACCCCGGCCCCCCACTCCAAGCCCAACCATCCCTGATACCAAAACATATAACATTATTTCCTAGTTGTTTTCTGTTCTGATGTGAGGTACAGTTTCTGAACTCGAAATTTATCTTGTTTTTTTTCTCCCGACAGAGGCTCCATGCTTGCAGAGATTCCCCAACACTTTCAGATACTGGAGAATTTAATTTCAGAGATCCAGCATTCATAACTTTTTGGTTTATTTCGCCTTTAATACACTTGTTTGACGGTTTGTCGTCATCACTAGCAAGGGCAACATTTGCATGCATCATTAATTGGACATGATTGCGAGGCCATTTTGAAGACAATATGGAGCCAAACATATTGTTGTGGGTCTGAAGTCACACTTCGTCCAGACCGGGTATTCATCTTAAGTTTCTTTACCAAAGGCTGATGCTTTATCGTTTCCATGAGTGAAATTAGGTTTCATTCGAATATTTGCCATTCGAATTTACGTGTTCAGACAAGAACACGAACCATAAAGTCTGGAGTTAACGGAAGGGAAGATGACGGCTAATTCAGCAGAAGCACTGAGTCTGAACAGGAGAATGGTGATATTATAGTTGTGGAAGTAGGCGGGTTTGATGTCAGAGAGAATACACCGATATAAAACAGTACAGCGTGAAAGGCAGACGCAAGGCTCTGAACAATTCTGTTCTTTCTAAGATGATTATGACTGAGGAGTGTTACATCATGGACATGAAGTGAAGTTTGTGACTGAAACTGAAGATTGCAGTTTATGCCTTTGCTAAATATACATAACAGAAATCGCAATAACTTTCACCTCAGTTCATAGCTTTGGCAAGAACGCTGGGAAGAGAATTTCTCTCCCCAATAATCGCCCATCTCCCTGTATCTCCGCGCTCCTATTGACAAATCGTGGTGCAATTCCTCTTAACTGGAAATGCTCACGATAAAATCTTTTCCTCTCCGTAAATTCTGCTCCAGATGAGGGCCATGTTGCAGTCCAGATTACTGTCAGTACAGCTCCCGTACCCCACCCAGCTTTAGCTCACTCTAATCCGCTGGTCACACTGAATTCCTCGATGCACAAGACGACTTCAAGGAAAGCAACCAGTTACTTTCCAATAACAGAACATGATAACGTTTGAAATAGGAAAAGCAGTAGGCTTTTCTGTCGGTCAAACCTGCCCTGTCATTATTTAAGAATATGGCTGATCTAATTCAAGGTTCAACTCCACTTTCCTGCCAATGCCTGGCATCCCCCAACTCACCGATATATCAAAAGCCTTTATACCCTATCTGTAAAAACTTTCAGTGATCTAACTGTAACAATTATTTGTGTAAGGGAATTCCAGACATTCACTAACTTCTGATGGAAAACATTTCTCTGCATCACAATTTTAATTCAACATCGCTTATTCTTTATCTATGTCCCTGAATCTGTGACTCTGTTTCGGGAGTAGAACTGCATTCTCAACATCTATCTTCGCAAGCCCCCTCTGTATTTTGTACATTTCAGTATTATTATCCCTCGTTCACTTCAAGTACAAAGAATAAATGCCGAAACATTTTAGATGTACCAGATAAATTAACACTTTCATTACAAGAATAAACCTAATGACTCCAACAAGGTACTTGCTGCACCAGCGTGCGAACTTTATGATTCTTATGCAGGAACACCCCAATCCCGTAGTACTGCAATTCGTTTTGGGGTCTTCTGCATTCACTAACGGCCTGCCATTTTGCTCTGATGGTCAACATGCACGACCTCATACTTATTTTATACAGAAAACTTTACTGGGCAAGTATTCGCCCTCTCACTGACATTATAGATATAACCTTTCAGATTCCATGCATCCTTAATGCCATGTGGTCACTCTGTAAACACTTAGTCCAAAACCTTGTGTCAGCTGCTGCTGAAATGTATACCCTTGGTCTTCTCAGATTAAAAGAAACCTTGTTCCTCTTGTTAGATACAGTTCAAGAACTTCCGTCCGATTTCTATCCTGCTTATTTTCTTGAATATATGTTCTTGGAGTCTTTCGGAGATGTTACGAGGTCACCAGAGAGCAGCAGATAAAGTCAGGATATGTGACTATACTGTATAAGTTCCTAACTTTAGGTCTGGTCTTCTTTAGTTCCTGGAGTCTGTCGGAGATGATACAATGTCACCTGGGAGAAGCTGAGTCTCTTGTGATACGTGAGAATACAGTACTTACCTTTAGGTTCGGTGATCGCTATTTGCTGGCGTCGTTTGGAGAGTGCACAAGGTGTCAGATTTGGGCAGCTTCTTTATCCGGAGCACTACTCAGGTAGTATCACACTCCTTTCCTCCACCTCAAAACGAAATAAACGTTCTGTGCGTCAGTTGGGAAGGTGGCGTGTCTTTTCTGTCGTTTATCATTTTTTTTCAGCGGTCTATTTGGGAATTTAGATCAGTGAGATTGGAGGTTCTGGCAGTTGAATGTTCCTTTTGCAATACGTGGGATGTAATGGTCACCTATACTGTTCCTGCTGACTTCATTTGTGGAACGTCCAACCAACTCCAGCTCAAAGAAGGAGCTGGATTGAGAGTTCAATTTAGATTGGATCATTCGGGAGGCTGAGGCAATTATTGAGATGAGTTAAAGGGAGATAGTTAATCCACAGACACGCGAATAAAGTAGTGGCGTCAGGAGTAGGAAAGAGAATTGGCAGCAAGTGCAGAAATCACCTGTGGTGGTTCCCCTCAACAAGTATGCTGGGTTGATACTGTGGGTCTTGGGGACTTATCAAGAGTAAGCAATGGGGCACAGGCATCTGCCACAGAGTGCGTCTCTGCTGCTCAGACGGGAAGGGGAAGAGGAATGGAGCTTTAGTCATTGGGGTCTGCATAGTTAGGGAGACTGTGGGAATGATGGAGACTCATGTTCAGTTTATTGCCTCCCCGGTGCCAGGGTGTGTAATGTCTCTGATCCTGTTTTTGGGATCCTTGCGGAGGAGAGGGAGCAGGCCCAAGTCGTGGTATATATTTACACCATCGACGTAGGTCGGAAGAAAGGTGGGAATCGCAGGCAGAAATTCAGGAAGCTAGTGTGGAAACTTAGAGCTAGAACAGACAGAGGTGTTATCTGTGGTTTGTTGCCCTTATCACCTGCCAGTGAAGAGTGGAACGGGGTGAGAGCAGAGGTGAACACGTGGCAGCAGGAATTGTGAAGAACAGAGGGACGTTTTCTTCTTGCATAATTGGATTCTGTCTGGAAAATGTGGCACCTCTACAAACAAAGTGGACTTCACATGGACCAGAGGGGTACAAATATTCTGGGAGTAGGGGATTGAGTTGCTAATATTCTTCGGGGGAAGGAGTTAAACTAATGCAGCAGGGAGATGAGAATCTGAACTGTAGTTCCAGTGAACAAGCGTTTGAGGGTAGTGAAATCAGGGATTGGATTACACAGTCGTGAGAGTGCACCGGCAATCAGGATTTTGATATGAAATGTGTGTACTTAAATGCAAGGAGCATCCAGAGTACAGTCGGAAAACTTGCAGCAGGGATTCATCCCGGGGATTTCGATTTTGTGGCCTCTTCAGAGACATAGTTAGAGGAGGGAGAGAATGACTGTGATAGATTCTGGGATTTAGACGTTTCAGTAAGAACAGAGAAGATGATAAAAGGGGTATGCTTTGATGGGGGTTGGCATTGTTAATTAAAGGTGGTATTACATTAGCTGAGATAACGTTTGAGGACTCATCCACTGAGGTAGTTAAGACTAAGGTTAGAAACAGGGAAGGAGAGGTCACCATGCTGGGAGTTTTCTACAGGTCGACGAATTGTTCTCGTGATGCAGAGGAACTAATAACAAAGATGATTCGCGATAGGAATGGTAGGAACAGAGTAATTTTTACGGTGGACTTCAACTTTCCAAATACTGACTGGGAATAATATAGTTCGAGTAGTTCAGATAGGTAAGTTTCTGTTCAGTGCGCGGAGGAGGTCTTTCTGACACAGTATGGAGACAGGACAACAAGGGCCGATGCCATACTGAAATTGGTACTGAGGAATGAACGCGGCAACATGTTAGTTTTGGAGGTAGTGAGCACTTTGGCGATCGTGATCACAATTCGTTTATGTTTGCAATAGCAATGGACATGACGGGTGTATACTGCAGGGCAAGAGGGATAACTTGGGGAAGGCAATTATGACGCGATTGGCAAGATTTAACATGCACAGGATGGTGAAGAAAACTGCAGGGGATGGACACACATGAAATGTGGACCTTGTTCAAGGAGTTGTTACTGACAGTCCTTGATAAGTATACACCCATCAGTCATGGTTTACTAAAGAAGTTGAAGGTCTTGTACAGAGAGAGAAAAAGGCTAATGGCAGGACAAGGTGTGAAGTGTCATTAGGGGGCTTGAGAGTTATACGTTCTCCAGAAAATACCCACAGTGACGGCTAAGAAGAGGCAGGTGAGTATATGAGAAATTGCTACTGGATAAGGTCAAGGAAGGCTCTCAGGCCATTGATAGGAATATCAGGAATTAAAGAATGACTGGAGGAAGTTTAGACCAATCCAAGATTGTAGTGGGAGGGTGACCGTGGAAACTGAGGACATGGGGAAGTTTTGAATCAAGACTTTTTATCAGTGTTGACATTGGAAAAGGGAAATGTTAGTGAGAATATGGAGATGCAGGCTAATAGGTTAGATGAGATTGTGGATGACAAAGAGGAGGTTTTAGCAATGTTGAAAAATCTGAATATAGGTCAGTCCTTTGGGCTGGATGGGGTTTATGCTCGGTTTCTCTGGAAAGCAGAGGCAAGATTGCAGAGCCTTTTCCTTTGACTTTTATGTCATCACTGTCGACAGGAGTAGTGTCAGGAGATTGGAGGACACCAAATGCTGTTATGGTGTTTAAGAAGGGGAGTCGGGAAAAACCTGATAATGAAAGGTCAGTGAGACTTCCTTCGGTTCTGGGTAAGTAGTTGGAAAATATTGTGAGAGATAAAACTTATATCATCTTGAAAGCAGTAATTTGATTAAGGATAGTCAACACGGTTTTGAGAAGGGTAGTTTGTGCCTCAATAACCTTATTGAGTTTTTCAAGAAGGTGACAAAACATATGAATGAAGGCAAAGCGGCTGATGTGGGCATACTAACCTCAGTGAGGCATTTGATAAGCTTCCGATCAGTAGTCTATTGCACAAATACAGAGTTTCGAGATTGAAGGTGATTTAGCGGTTTGATTGAAAATGTTCATTCTGAAGATCAGTTATCAGTGGTGTGCCGCAAGGATCTGTTTTTGGCTCTCTTCTGTTTGTCAGTTTTGCAAATGATATGGATGTGAACATAGAAGGATGGGTTAGTAAATTTACTCATGACACTCAGGTAGGCAGAGTTGTGGATATTGCCGACGGATGTTATGGGAAACGGAACGACATAGATAAGATGCAGAGCTGGGCTGAGAAGTGGCAAATAAAGTTTAACACAGAAAAGTGTCAGCGAGTTCACTTCCGAAGTAACAGGAATGCAGAGTCCTGGGGTAGTGATAGAATTCTTGACAGCACATATGAACAGAGAGATAACTTTGTCCAAGTACATAAATCCTTGAAACTTTCCACCCAGGCTGATAGGGTTGTCAAAAAGGCATCCGGTGTGTTGGCTTTCATTGGTAGGGTGAGTGGTTTCGGAACCGACAGGTCATGTTTCAGGTGTACAAGACATTGGTAAGGCCGAACATGGAGTATTTGTACATTTCTGGCCACGACAATATAGGAATGACGTGGAAGCTTTGGAAAGGGTTCAGAGGAGATTTCCTCAGGTGTTGCCTTGAATGGAAGGAATGTTTGACGAGGAAAGGCTGAGCGAACTGAAACTGATTTCGTTGGATAGAAGAAGGTTGAGAGGTGATTCTATCGAGACGTATAACATAATCCAAGGGTTAGGTTGGGTGGACAGTGAGATACTTTTTCCTCGAGTAAGGCCAGACAGAGAGAACCAGGCATAAAATTTGAGGGGTGACAGATTTAGTTCGGACACAATGGGCAGTTTCTTTACTCAGAGAGTAGTATCAGCATGGAACGGCCTGTCTACAAAGGTAGTAAACTCCCCGACGTTTAGGACATTTAAATAGGCATTGGACATATATATGGACAACAATGGAACGATGTATGTTCGTTGGGTGTCAGATTAAATTGACAGGTCAGCACGTCTTTGAGGGCAGAATAACCTCTCGTGTTCTGTAACGTTCTCTGTTTAATATTCTATGTTCTATTACATAATCCGTGACGTCGCCTGTGAAGAACAATGTGAAATATTTTTGTTAATTCTCTGCCTGTTCCCTGAAATCAACTCCCCATTTCCATCCTCCGGCTGTCCCACTTATGATATCCTGACTTCTTTCCAAAGTTTACACACATATTGTATTTAGTTTAATTCTGTATGGAAACGCTCTTGCAGCTGGTTTATATATTTCTTGTCAATTTTATGCTGTTCCTTTTCATTTAGCTCTGTATTACCTGTTTCTGGTTCTGAAAATAAACATCCCAAATTCGGCCAACACTATTGCTTGCCAATCTGAATTCTTTAATTTGTGATTGGTTTGTATCCTTGACAGCTTTTGTGCACCATGGCTGCTTCATCTTTCTCTTGAGTCTTTCTTTTTGCTATACTCAATCATTGCTGCATGTTATGAAATAGCTGCTTAAATGTAGCCCCCACACATCCACTGACATTCGCCTCTGTCTATTTTCGCACACTATTTTAGACCAGAGAATCGACAGAATTCTGCACTTGAAATGGCTGTCTCATTCTAGTCGTTCAGGGAGAACCTCCATTCTCCCAGCTTCTCTTGCTCAGTCATTTCTGTTTTTTCCATTTCCTGGAACGACAGACAAAAGGCAGAAAGAGAAAATAAAGCAAGGGGCAGGGGAAAGCAAGACAAAGTGAAAAATGAGACACCCGGAGAAAAAGTGTCAGACAGAGATAACGATGAATATTAAACAGGACACTGTAGAAGTGTGACAGACAGGTGAAGCGATATAAGTGAAATCGACAGAAAAAAAGAATGAAATAGTTCGAGATTTGGAGAGAATGAAGGAGAGAAATATGGAAGGAACGCTGATGAAATAGAAAGACATAAAGATGGGGTAGAGAATATTGAAGAGAAAGGGACAGGAAGAGAATAAAAGTGAAAACAAGGACAAGAAGAGTCATGGAGTCATTGGGATGTACAGCATGGAAACAGACCCTTCGGTCCAAACCGTCTATGCCGACCAGATATCCCAACCTAATCTCATCCCACATGCCGGCACGTGGAACATATCCCTGAAAACCATTCCGATTCATACTCCCATCCAAATGCCTTTTAAATATTGAAATTGCACCAGCCTCCATCATCTAATCTGGTAGCTCATTCCAAACACGCATCACCCTCTGTGTGGAAAAGTTGCCTCTTTGGTCTCTTTTAAATCTTTCCCTTCACACCCTAAACCTGTGCCATCTCGTTCTGGACTCCCCAATCCCAGGTAAATAACTTCGCTTATTTATCCTATCAATGCACCTCATCATTTTGCAAACCTCTGTAACGTCTCCACTCACCCTCCGACACTCCTGGGAAAATAGCCCCAGCCTGTTCAGCCTCTCCCTATAGCACAAATCCTCCAACGCTGGCAACATCCTGGCAAATTAATTCTGAACTCTTCCACGTTTCACATCATCTTGTCGATAGGAAGGAGACCAGAACTGCATGCAACTTTCCAATAATGTTCTGCACAGCACCAACATAACCTCCCAACTCCTGTACTCAATACTATGACCAAGGGCTGTATGAAGAAGTGCTCATGCCCGAAACATGGATTCTCCTGCTCCTTGGATGTTGCCTGACCTGCTGCACTTTTCCAGTAACTCATTTTCAGCTCGGATCTCCAGGATTTGCAGTCCTCACTTTCTACTCGAAGGTTTTAACCTACTTCAAATCCTCTTGCAATAATCCACAGAACAATCTATACACTAAACTACCAGTTCTTCCGAGCCACATGGGAAATTAAAGACAGTAAGTACCAAAAACTTTCATGTACTTACCCCCACACTCTCAGTTCACCAACTGTTTCAGAATCTTCCATTGGCCTCCGAAATCACTCGGGCGTCATTAACCAAGCGGCCGCTGCAGCACCAGGAGAAGCAACCGCCACCGCGAACCATGGCGTCACTTCCGCCGCCACTGACCTTGCAGCCTCCGCGATCACCACCCAGACAACCGCCTCCAAAATTGCCAGGAAGACCATCGCCGACAGATTCACGGGATCCACGGCTATCGAGAATAACACCGTTTCTGCCGTCGCCACAGCCACTTCCCCCTGGGATACCGTCGCCGCAGTCATTTTCGCCCCCAGCCACATCACTTACCTGCACAACGAAAACGGCGCATGTGTCTCTGCCCCGATGCCGATCTCCGTCACCATGCCTAACCCCGCCCCCACACCGATCTGTGTCACCGCCCTGATTCCCGCCCATACGCCTAACTCCGCACCCACTCCCAGATCCACTCTGCACCAGGTCATAGCTCCCAGTACTGCCGAGTTTTCACCATCCCTCCAGTGCTACCACTCTCTGAGGATGAAAGATCAGTCCTCAACAGAGACCTCACCTTCATTCCCCTTTTCTCTCGAATTAATGTGTTCAACACGCAGCGGAACATTAAACACTTCTTCCACCGCCTTCGCCTCCGCGCCTACTTCTTCAACCAGGATTCTCGCCAACCCTCTGACGACCACTTCTCCCTCTGACACTCCATCCACCTGGACACCCCGTGCTGGCCTCTTACCTGTCCTCGATCTCTTCATAGCCAACTGCTGTCACGACATTAAACACCTCAACCTCACCTCCCCTCTCACCCTCTCCAACCTCTCACATTCGTTACGTGCAGCCCTCCACTCCCTCCGTTCCAACCCCAAGCTCACTATCAAACCAGCAGGCAAGGGAGGCGCGGTAGTAGTTTGGCGCACCCACCTTTACACCGCTGAGGCCAAATGCCAGCTCACGGACAACTCCTCCTACTGTCCCCTAGACCATGACCCCACCTCCCCGCACCAAACCAACACCTCCCAGACCATCCAGAACCTCATCACCTCAGGGGATCTCCCATCCACCTCCTCCAAGCCCATAGTCCCAAAACTCTGCACAGCTCGTTTCTACCTCCTGCCCAAAATCCACACACCTGACTGCCCCGGCCGACCCAATGTCTCAGCCAGCTTCTGCCCCCCAAAACTCATCTCTGCATACCACGACACGGTCCTGTCCCCCAAGTCCAAGAATTCCCCGCTCGGGACACCACCCATGCCATCCACATCCTCCATGTTTTTCGCTTCCCCAGTCCCCAACGCCACACCTTCACCATGGACATCCAGTGCCTGTACGCATCCATCCCCTATCACGAAGGACTGAAAGCCCTGCACTTCTTCCTTTCCCGCCGTACCAACCAGTATCCTTCAACTGACATCCACCTTCGACTGACTGAACTGCTCCTCACCCTGAACCTCTTTCCAATCCTCCTACTTCCTCCAAACCAAAGGAGTAGCCATGAGCACCCGCATGGACCCCAACTATGCCTGCCTCTTCGGAGGATATGTCGAACAGTCCATCATCCGCAGTTACACTGGCACCACCCCCAACGTTTCTTCCGCTACATCGACGACTGTATCGGCGCTGCGTCATGCTCCCACGAGGAGGTTAAACAGTTCATCCACTTTACTAATACCTTCCGCCCGACCTCAAACTTATCTGGATCATCTCAGACTCCTCCCTTCACTTCTTAGGCCTCTCAATTTCTATCTCGGGCTACCAAATCAACACGGACATTTACTGTAAATCGACCGACTACCTCAGCTTCCTAGACTACACATCTTCCCACCCTGCCCCCTTGAAAAACGCAATCCCATAATCCCAATTCCTTCCTCTCCGCCGCATCTGCTCCCAGGAGGACCAGTTCCAACACCGTACAACTCAGATGGCCTCCATCTTCAAAGACCGCAATTTCCCCCAGACGTGATCGACGATGATCTCCACCACATCTCCTCCACTTCCTCATCCTCCGCCCTGGAGACCCGTCCCTCCAATCGCCACCAGAACAAAACCCCACTGGTCCTCACCTACCACCCCACCAACTTCCATATACATCGTGTCCTCCGTCGTCATTTCCGCCACCTCCAAAGGGACCCCACCACCAGGTATATATTTCCCTCCCCTCCTCTATCAGCGTTCTGGAAAAACTACTCCCTCTGTGACTCCATCGTAAGGTCCACACCCCCCACCAACCCAACCTCCAATCCTGGCACCTTCCCCTGCAACCGCAAGAAATGCAAAACTTGCAGAAACACCTCCCGCCTTACTTCGCTCCAAGGCCCCAAGGGATCCTTCCATATCTGCCACAAATTCACCTGCACCTCCACACACATCAGTTACTTCATCCATTGCACCCGATGTGGCCGCCGCTATATTGGGGAGACAGGCCACCTGCTTGGGACACCCGGACGAACCAACCCAACCGCCCCGTGTCTGAAAACTTCCACTCCCTCCCCCACACCACGAAGGGCATGCAGGTCCTTGGACTCCTCCAACAACAGACGATAGCAACATGGCGTCTGGAGGAAGCGTGCCTCATCTTCCGCCTCGGAACACTCCAACCACATTGGATGATCACAGGTTTCTCCAGTTTCATCATTTCCCCTCCCCTCACCTTGTCTCAGACCCAACTCAGCACCACCTTCCTAACCTGCAATCTTCTTCCTGACCTCTCTGCCGCCACCACCAAAACGGGCTATCAACCTCACATTAACCTCATTCCACCTATCGCATTTCCAACGTCCCTCCACCAAGTCCCTCCTCCCTGCCTTTTATCTTAGCCTGCTGGGCACACTTTCCTCATTCCTGAAGAAGGGCTCATGCCCGAAACTTCGATTCTCCTGCTCCTTGGATGCTGCCTGACCTGCTGCGCTTTTCCAGCAACACATTTGCAGCTCTGATCTCCAGCATCTGCAGTCCTCGCTTTCTCCAATGACCAATGAAGGATCTTACCAATAAGTATACAAGTCCTGCTAAGATTTGCTTTCACAAATTCCAGCACCTCACATTTATCTGAATTTAACCCAGTCTGCCAATTCTCAGCACATTGGCCCATCTGTTCCAGCTCCTGTTGTAATATGAGGTAACCCACTTGTCTGTACACAGTCGAGTCTCGAAAGTCAAAGAGAATGGAAGGATGGAAAACAACTCAGTAGTAGTCAACCAGACAGATTTGCAGTCAGATGAAAACGAGGTGTGGGAGGGAAGCATATCCCAGAGATTAATTCCCCGAAAAGCAAAGCTTCACTGAATTCACTAAACCATGACTTCTTTTCATTGATGCGTCATGAGTGACGCTGACTGCCCGGTTATTTGTCGCTCGTCACAGTTGCCCGTTTGAGAATGTTTGGGGAGGCGAGTGAACTTCGACTTGAACCATTTGCTGGTCGGGTGCTGTGAAGGGGCCCACAATGAAACGTTTGGGAGCAAAGTCTCGATTTCGATGAAATATAAGAACCCATTTATACATTTCGAAATCAGGACGGTGAGTGGATCAGAGAGAAACTGGCAGGGTAATGGAATTCCTGTATATCTGCCGCCGTTCACTTTCTGGATCAAGGTGACCATGGAAATGGAAGGAGCTGCTTATTGTACACCTGTTCATACTTGAGACAATATTAGTCTGTCATTCGCTATGGACTCAAACTGTAAGATTCTGAAGGAGGCTAGTTTGCAGAAGACAGAGACGACTGCGTTTCTGCTACTTATTGGACTTTCTTCCACAGCCACTCCCCAAAGGAGCGACAATATCATTCATACTGCGCACAATCTGTAAGAAGACACGTGTCACGACATGTGAGCAATACAGTGAGGGCTTTATTCGCGGTTCAATGGAAATGGAGAAGGTTTTATGGGGACGTACGCAGTCAAGAGACAATAAATTACAGAGATATCAGCCAATTTCAGCCGCAGCCTCAGATGCACCTTGGTAACCCACACTTTTACCATTGCACGATTCAATTTACGACCAATTTGCAGCACTTGAGAGGCCATCCGCACCTGTCATCCATCTTGATTTGACTCACTGGGCAATCTCCAATCCTGCAGTATCCTCCAGCCTGTAGGCAACCCTTTCTGAAAACTGGAAAGCAAAGATGAGGAGGTAATTGATGAAATGGTGAAATAATTCAAACCTGAAAGGCAACACTGCAAATGCTTCTGAACGAAAATAAATTCTGCACTCAAGGGAACTAACTGCAATGATTCACCAAATGCCGTGAAACTGGAGGGTGAACTTTCAGGACTGTCCGCAGAATCACAATCCAGAGCAAGCTCATGTTCTGAGGATCTGTCTTAGAATATCTCAATGGAAGATAATGAAGTTTGAATGACGTTCAAATTGTGAAATGAAACTAGGAAATGCCCACTCAACTCATATCCTTCAGGGAAAGTAAACTGATATTCTTATCATTTCTTCAATATATGTGACTGCAGAGTCACAGAAATGTGATTCACTTCTGAATGTCCTCTGGGGCCATTAGGAAGGTGCAAAAAATGTTAGCTTTGCCAGAAATGCGTCCATTCCAAATCCGGTTTTTTTTTTGTAGATATTAATTTATTCTTTTTAGGCATTTTAAAATCTAAACACGACAGATGAGAATGTAGTTTTGAGGGGACTAATCAGATTCAGCTGACGTTCTGAATGCTTCTAAAGGATGTTTCAGGCAGAACGGACTCACATTTAAAGAGTGGAGGTGGTTGCATTCCTTCATGAGCCGTGCCCAGCTGCACTGTCACCAAGAATCCAAGATAAAAGAACAGGGCAGTTCTCATGGTCGCTGATTTCTTCTTTCTGCACTATGAACTAGCTGGAGAATTGGAACTCCTTATATGATAACGCAAACTACGTTGCTGTTAATAATTGTAAAAATAAGGAACGATTCCGTGATGTGTATGAAAAAGGACCATTTCGTTCATCAGTGAATCATCTACTCAGATTAAGGAGATTTGCTAGTGGAGAGACAGAAATGAATCATGATTAACCTGGTGAAAATCATTGGAAATTCTCTGCAGTTACTCAGCTTTGTATAATCAAATAAGGAATGGTAGCATCTACCATCGTTCCAGAACTGAAAACCTCAATGGATAATGTAAATACTCTTCTTGTTCATCCAGTCGATGTGGCTGATCCAAATGTATTGTACATCTCTAATTATTCAGTGGGACCTAAAAAAGACAAGCACATTGCAGTGAGTTTGTAATCCCATGCAGCTGGTTTCCTTCCCTGGAAGACATTTAGAAACTCATCAGTTCTGCAAATGGTTACATAATGTCTATCGTGTGTCATTACTGCTTTTTGGACAGGCAACAGTGTATAACTTGGGTCGTTTGGACAACAATGCGATGTCTTAGAATCATAGCACACATCAGTGTGCAGAATATGTATTGTTTCCAGCAATACAATATTGAAATTATTGTTATATCTCAGTGAGTCTTTATCATGAATATTGTCTGACTCGTAACTTCTTCCTTCTTATCCAAATTTATGTTGCCATTTGCCTTTAACTATTTCTGTTCATAGCAGTTGCATAGTCTCCCACTCAGTTGGCTGGATGATTGGTTTATAATGCAGAGGAAGGTCAATAACGCAGGTTCAATTTCCCACACTGACAGAGGTTACGATGAAGGGCCGGGTTTCTCAACCTCACCTCCATACCGGACGAGTGGTGACCATCAGGTTCAACCACCATAATTTGTCTGCCCGACGGTTCTCTGGGACGAGAGCAACATAATTCCATCACTTCCAGCATTTTGAAATGATCATTTCATCTTGCATTATATTCCTGGCTGCTCTGGTAAAATGCAGTTTCATTTAGTAGCATTGTCTGCATCCTTCACCTGCACTGCACATTCCTGTCCACTCCCTCTGAACCCTTGACTCCGTTGTTATCCATGAGTCTTTCTGTCTGTCTCTCTGAAATATTCAGTATCTCTGCCTCCAATCCTCTCTGAGAATGTAAGTTTCAACAAAGAAAGAAAAGAAAATAAATGTTCCCGTCACAGTAATAGATTGAAGATAATATATAAAAGAAAAAAAAGATGTAAAATGTGCCTGCTGGGTGTATTTTTAAACAACCCAGTGGGAAGGACGCGTTTCTACAGATGTACCAGTCTGACTGAGAACACATCTGGAGAACTGTGTGTGAAGTGTGTTTGGTTTTCTGAACTGAGAAAGGATATAGTTACTTTAGAAGCTGTTCAGAGATGTTTCAATTCATTTACACCCTGTTTGAAGGGCTTATTTTATGGGGGTTTAACCCTTGAAATGACAGGTGTTCTGATAGTCAGACAGTAATTTGTGGAGAGTGCATCAGTTTGGTGTTTTTATCATCCAAATTTGTCGTCATTAAGCTTTGTACATTTGTAGCGGCAGCTCACTTCAAGAATTAGCCTACTATTATTTGTTGACTAAAGAAAACTGCCTGACTTGTTCCTATCATTGAACTTGAGCCAGTCTGAATCTTTATCATTGACAATATCACCAATCCGGTTGCAGTTAAAATCTATGGTGTCCTGAGGATAAATGGGATGTGAAAACGGAATGAGGAGAAATTCAAATAGGAATTCATTCAAGTGGGAGTTCTCTTTCCCAGAAGTTTTTTAAATGACATGCAATTCCTCCCTGAATCTCAGAATGATGCATGTTTCCAATAATAATTGTCGGGCAGAATGGCCTGTAGACTGTTGTTTTCTGTTCCACGACCTTCGTGAAGACAGGTCCCACTTTGAGGTTCTCCAGTTTCTCTGGAACACTCATTCCATCCAGAGAGTGAAAGAATGTTTCACACTGTGCCACCAGTCACTGTGCAACCGCTTCTTCTAAACTGTGTGTCACGTGCTGCTGATTTATCGATGATTTGTATTATCTGTTTGAAAAAAAAGCCTTGTTCCTTTTGTTAGAGATAGTTCAAGAACTTACTTCGTGTTACCATCTTTCTTATTTTACAGTTCCTGGAGTGTGTCAGAGATGCTGCAAAGTCACCAGGAAACAGTGGAGCCTGTCGGGATGTGCGTGTACAGTCTAAGATAATTCACTTTAGGTCCCTTGTTCTTGAGGTCCTGACGTCTGTCAGAGAGTTCGCGAGGTTACATGTTTGGTCTGTTGCTTTTGCCAAAAGACTATTTGGGTACCGTCTTCCATCTATCCTCCTCCTCTAATCAAAATAAAATATCTGTGTGTCTGTTGGGAAGGTGGCAAGTGTTTTTTT
Organism: Hemiscyllium ocellatum; assembly: GCF_020745735.1. NCBI lineage: Eukaryota > Metazoa > Chordata > Chondrichthyes > Orectolobiformes > Hemiscylliidae > Hemiscyllium > Hemiscyllium ocellatum. The sequence continues at coordinate 12,706,167 of NC_083449.1, read as the reverse complement.
TTCGTGTTTCCTTTATTTCAGCGGTCTGTTTGAGTATTCAGAATCGCATGATTGGATGTTATGGCAGTTGAATGTTCCTCCTGCATTATGTGGGAGGTAAGAGTCACCTGTATTGCCCCTGCTGACTTCATTTGTGTGATGCCTAATCAACTCCAGCTCATTGAGGGAACCGGAGTTTCATTTGTATTTTCTTTGGATAACTGAGGACAGGGAGGTGATTACTAAGAGAATTATAGAAAGTTATTTCCTCCACAACCACGTGTAAAAGGTAGTGTGTCTACCGTCAGGAATAGGAGAACGGAACTGGCAGCAAGTTCAGTAAAGATATGTGGTGGTTCCCCTTAATAGCAACAGATTCAACCCTCCAATTGGGAACCGCCCTTCCTTTGCATTATCTTTCCTAACTATCTAGTCCAACCTCCACTACCTATCACATTCTACTCATCTTCATTTCCCCACCGCATTCCCAGCTGCCTTTCAAACGACCACTCAGCCTCCCATTTATCCCCGAACCCCCGAGGCCTCATTCCTGATGAAGTGCTCATGTTTGAAATGTCGATTTTCCTGCATCTCAGATGCTGCCTGACCTGATGTGATTTTACACAGCCACACTCTTTGACGTACAAACACACACACACACACACACACAAACACTGAAAAACCGGCACACGTATACACACACACACACACAAACACCCACGCTCTCCCAATGCACAGACGCTTACACACATGCACAGGCATGCGAACAATGGCACATATGAACATACACGCATACAGTCACCCACCCACACATGCACTCACGCACACAGAGACACCTACTCACACACAAACAGATCAAAATACATCCAGGCACATACACAAAATCAAACAGACCACCACACTTACGAAAGCATCAGCACACACACACGGACTAACGCACACACAGACACCCACACACCACATAAACACAAACATGCACACATACGCACACAGACCAACACAGACACCCACACACCATATGCAAAGACACACACGCACACACATATTGACACAGACACACACACGCTGACTACGTTGGCATCGAGAGGATTGTTTTTTCACTGAGGCGCTCAGAGTGGAACACGTTGATGTGGAGAAAGGTCCGTGCTCCCTCCGCAAAGTGGAAATCATTTGTCTTTGGGCAATTTTCCTGCCACACTTTCCAAATCCTATCAGATAGCGTCATTATTCCATATTCCCCAAGTAGGTTTATTCCCTTTGTAAATGTTCCTTTCCCTCTCCAAGTCTCTGATACATGAAACGCAGTTGTGGTCACTGTCACCAAAATGATCTCCCACTGCGAGATCTGACACCTGCACTGGCTCATTTCCGAGCACCAAATCCAAAATGGGCTCTCCCCCCGGCAGCCTGTCTATATACGGAGCAAGGGAAAATTCCTGAACACACCTCACAAAAAACGGCTCCATCCAAATCACCTGAACTAAGGAGTTCCCAGTCAATATTTGGAAAGTTGAAGTCATCCATACAACGACTCTGTTACATGCAGTTTTCCAAAATCTGCCAGTCGATTAGTTCTTCAAACTTCCTACTGCTATTTGAGCTGCAAATGTGTTGCTGGCCAAAGCACAGCAGGCCAGGCAGCATCTCAGGAATAGAGAATTCGACGTTTCGAGCATAAGCCCTTCATCAGGAATGAGAGAGAGTAGCCAAGCAGGCTAAGATAAAAGGTAGGGAGGAGGGACTTGTGGGAGGGGCGATGGAGGTGGGATAAGTGGAAGGAGGTCAAGGTGAGGGTGATAGGCCGGAGTGGGGTGGGGGCAGAGAGGTCAGGAAGAGGATTGCAGGTTAGGAGGGCGGTGCTGAGTTGAGGGAACCGACTGAGACAAGGTGGGGGGAGGGGAAATGAGGAAACTGGAGAAATCTGAATTCATACCTTGTGGTTGGAGAGTTCCCAGGCGGAAGATGAGGCGCTCCTCCTCCAGCAGTCGTGTTGTTATGTTCTGCCGGTGGAGGAGTCCAAGGATCTGCATGTCCTCGGTGGAGTGGGAGGGACAGTTAACGTGTTGAGCCACGGGGTGATTGGGTTTGTTGGTTGGTCCGGGCGGCCCGGAGGTGTTCTCTGAAGCGTTCCGCAAGTAAGCGGCCTGTCTCCCCAATATAGAGGAGGCCACATCGGGTGCAACGGATGCAATAGATGATGTGTGTGGAGGTACAGGTGAACTTTCGGCGGATATGGAAGGATATGGAGGAGCGCCTCATCTTCCGCCTGGGAACCCTCCAACCACAAGGTATGAATTCAGATTTCTCCAGTTTTCCTCATTTCCCCTCCCCCCACCTTGTCTCAGTCGTTTCCCTCAACTCAGCACCGCCCTCCTAACCTGCAATCCTCTTCCTGACCTCTCTGCCCCCACCCCACTCCGGCCTATCACCCTCACCTTGACCTCCTCCACCTATCCCACCTCCATCGCCCCTCCCCCAAGTCCCTCCTCCCTACCTTTTATCTTAGCCTGCTTGGCTATCTCTCTCTCATTCCTGATGAAGGGCTTATGCTCGAAACGTCGAATTCTCTATTCCTGAGATGCTGCCTGGCCTGCTGTGCTTTGACCAGCAACACATTTGCAGCTGTAATCTCCAGCATCGGCAGACCTCATTTTTTACTGCTATTTGAATGTGTGTAGAAAACCTTCAATGAGGTGACTGCTCCCTTGCTGCTCCTAAATTCCATCCATATTAACTCAGTTAACAAACGTTCCTCAACAAACTTTGTTTCTGCAGCTGTAATGCACTCGCTGATTAGCAATGCTATATCGCCTCCCCTTTTATCACCCTCACTGTTCTTCTTAAACTTTCTCAACCCTGGATCATCTAGCGACCATTCCTGCCCTTGTGAAACCCATGTCTCCTTTCTGGCCACAACATCATAGTTCCATGTTTTAAGTTCGACACTGATATTTCTGACAGTCCTTGCGTTAAAGCAGACGCACTTTAACCAATTCCTTTGTTTAATTACGTAAATAACCTTCCTGATGGATGCATTATATCCTGTCACTGTACCATCTCCAACTACCACCTTCTCAGATATGTATTACTGGTTCACACCTCCTGGTAAACTAGTTTAAAGTTTCCTGAACCACACTAACATATCCCCCACCCAGGGGAATGTGCCCCTCCAGTTCAGGTGCAACCTGTCTTTCTTGTACAAGCTTGCCCAGAAGGCATCCCAGAGATCTAAGTATCTGAAGCACTCCCCCCGCATCTGTCTCACAGCCACGTGTTTAAGCTGCACTCGCTGACTGTACTTCACCTCACTGTCTCGAGGCACAGGTCGGAAACCTGAGATCACTACAGTACTCGCTCAGCTCTTCAGCTTCCAAATAACTCTCTGTTGGGCACTTTTCAGATCATCAATCCCTTCTTGTCGAATCGGCATGGCACGGCACAGTGGCACAGTGGTAAGCACTGCTGCCTCACAGCGCCAGAGACCAGGGTTCAATTCCTTGACTCAGGCGACTGTGTGGAGTTTGCACATTCTCCCCGTGTCTGCGTGGGTTTCCTCTCCGTGCTTCGGTTTCCTCCCACAATCCAAAGATTGTGCAGGTCAGGTGAATTGGCCATGCAACATTTCCCGTAGTGTTAGGTAAATGTAGGGGAATGGGTGGGTTGCACTTCGGCGGATTGGTGTGGACTTGTTGGGCCGAAGGGCCTGTTTCCACACTGTAAGTAATCTAATCTAATCCTTTGTGTCAATATGTTACACACGATTTCCACTGCTCATCCTCTCACTTCAGAATCCAGTAAATCCAATTGGCGATCACCCGATTTTGGCACGGCGGAGGCAAAATAACTTCTGGGAGAACGTAAGAATGTTGGAAGACTGTACAATTTCCGTAATAAATATAGAATAGTGCATAGTAAAACCAAGGAATCTAATTGAGAAACGGAGGAAGAAAAACTGTTGTGCAAGAAAAGCAAAGAAAGAACAAAATTCAGAGAGAGAGACCCAGAAAATAGAGCAATCAGTTTCAGGCATGGAAATCAAAAGTGAGATAGAGATGGAAAAACAGAAATAAGGGACTGATACAGCGAATGGAAGATTCAGAATGAAAAGAAAGAACCAACAGCACGTTCCAGACCCAGGACATCACAGAAATGCTGAATAGACATGCTATTTCTATTTTAATCTCGGCAATCAGACGGCCATTTGCATAGTCTCAGCTCACAGAGTGTGCAAACAATGTAATGGCTGATTTGTCCGAGTGGTAGTTATCGGTACCACAGCAGTGCGCATAAATCTGTATGTATGCTTCCAAGATATGATTGAGTTTGGGGAAATTCAGTTACCGGCAAAGGTTCATCAAGGGGTCTTGGCGAAGATTGATTTGCAGATTGGGGAAATTAACTTTGAAGACTTAGTAAGTGTAAACTGCTGGGCTGAGGTGAGCTGTAATCTCATTTAGTCATTCCATGAAATGTTGAAAGTAAATAGATACTCGAAAAGGAAAGTCGCAGCAGAAACATCGAAAAGAATCAAGGAATGGTCTTGTTATAATTTCACAGCTTCTTTCAAGGATTAAAAAGCGTCATTCCCCGCAGATTGGCAACGAGTTTTAAAAAACAGGCTTTTTGCTGCAGTGTCCTATGTCAATGGTGGCCTCAACACACAACAGCCCATTTTTAATTCTGAACGATACATTGATGCCATTTAACGTCAACCTTATTCTTGCTCGATCTGATATGAAAATGGAGACATGAACCAGCGCCTCCTGGGTCAAAAGAATGCAGACATTTCCATCACACGAATACGACCATCAGTAGCTTTCATTTGTTGCTAATTATTGAAGTGCAAACCAGTAGTGAGAATCAGCTGGAGTCAATTCTCTCCTCAAGGGTTTGCAGAACAGACTAAAATCACACAACTGAAAAAAATACTACCATTTAAGGAATGCGTATGCAGCAATCTCCGCTGCTTTGCACAGTCTGTTAAAAAGTTGCGTTTAAAACGCGGACCTCACTGGCCACAAGGCTCCATTCTGTCTGTCAGAATTCAACAAAGTCTGTATTGTCCATGATAAATCTGGATAGGATCCAGCATCCACATTTTTAGCTCGTGTGTTGCATACCCAGAATGCACACAACAAATGTTCCAACGTCAGTTATCTCTTGCTGCCAGCATTGTCTTTATGCAGCAGACAATACATAGTCTGGCACCACAGCAGAGTGTGAAAATGTCGACCTGTAATAAAGTAGAAATTTTAATCCTGCAGACATTGTGTTTCTTATACAATTACAAAAAATAGTAGTGCTGAGTGTACAAGTATCAGTCATCAGTTAATGTAGACATTGAAGTAACTTTAACAATACATAACATGAACACAGGCAGAGCGTTCAAGTATTAACTGTCCTTCATTGTAGGTATTGCAGTACTTACATAATTCACACCGTTTCCAAATAGCAGTGATCCCTCATTGAGTAATTGCATTACCTTTAATATTTATCACTGTCGACAATACATAGTTTGCACAATGTTGAGTGCCAGAATAGCCGCCTTTTCTCGCAGAGGGTATTATAATACTGCGGAGGTAAAAACAATGACTGCAGATGCTGGAAACCAGATTCTGGATCACTGGTGCTGGAAGAGTTCAGCAGTTTAGGCAGCCTGCATGCAGCTGTCCCACATTGCAAACATTTCAATGTGGAAGTCAATGTACCGCCTGCTTACTTCTGATTGTCTCACAGATGCTCAACAATCTTAAACAGTATACATGCGCAAGCGCTGAACATTCATAATCTTTCAAAACTCTGAATGTCCAATATCAGTATGTGTATCGTGTAAGCATTGCAAATCTGAGCTAGCTGAGATCATATCATGACGTCCAGTGAGAGCTAGACATTTGGATACAAAAAAAACTTCAAGGTAGGAGAAAAAGGATGATTGTAGAGTCCTGTGATATGCTGCGTACCACAGGATTGCTGCCGTGCCACTGCCTTTTTTGGTTTTTTGTTAAATATCAAATGACTTGGATTTTAATATATAGCATGGTTGTTAAGTTTGCACATTACACACCAAAACTGTCGACATTGTTAACAGTAAAGGAGGTTATCTCAGAGTACAACGGGGCCTTGATCAGATGAGTCAATGAGACAGATATGCAGATGGAAGATAAATTTTTTAATAGATTAGATCACTTACAGTGTGGAAACAGTTCCTTCGACCCAACAAGTCCACACCGACCCGCCGAAGCGCAACCAATCCATTCCCCAACATTTACCGCTTACCTAACGCTATGGGCAATTTAGCATGGCCAATTCACCTGACCTGCACATCTTTGGACTGTGGGAGAAACCACGCAGACACGTCGAGAATGTGCAAACTCCACGCAGTCAGTCGCCTAAGTCGGGAATTTGGACCAAATATGAGGTGTTTACTATTGGAAATCTAAATCAAGGCAAGACTTATGTATTTAAAGGGTGAGTCGAGAGGAGTGTTGCCGACGTAAGAGATTTTTGGGTTTGCAAGTTCGTAGTTCCTTCACGGTGGTGTCATCGTTAGGCAGTGCTGTGAAGAATACATTTGGGACCCTTGCCTTTATTGGTCAATTCATCGGGTATTACAGTTTCAGATTTAATAGACAGGTTACTTTTGCATGTTCCGTGCAATTTTGGATTACCAAAAATTCCAAGCATCTTCTGTTATCGGAAAGATGATGCCAAACCTTAATTGGTAGAGAAAATATTCACAGCATATGCCAGGGCTGGACTGTTAGAATTACAGGGAGATAATGAATATTTCGTGCCTCTTTTCCTTGATGTTTCGGGATATTAGGGGTTATTTATGGCAGTTATAAAATCACAGGCTCGTATACGTTGAATATCCAAAATCGTTTTTCCAGGGTAGGGCGACCAAAAAATAGACGGCATAGGTCAAGGGTGAGAGGGGAAAGAATCAAAAGGCGCCCAAAAGGCAGCTTTACGACATAGAAGGCTGTGTGCGTTGGACTGAGCTGCCAGAGGAAATGTCTGGGTCTGGTGCAGTTGGAATGTTGGGAAGTCATGTTAAAGGTTCCATGAATAGGAAAAGGTTTAGTGGGATCCGGCAACAAGCTGGAAAATGTGACTTCTATAATTTAGATATGAAGCCCGCGTTTTAGACGTTAGACAGAACTGTCGTTTTCCCATTGTTTGCACGGATATGACTCCATGATATCGTATTATTTTCCAAAACACGCAGATTATACACTGCTGCCTGTTGAAATAGCAGTGATCCTACGCCTATACTGTGTAACCACATGCAGAACATATGATGCAAACTGATGTCTTTCTAAATGTTCTCCAGGGAAGGAAATCAGCTGCATATGATTACAAACCACTGCAATGTGCTTGTCTTTTTTAAGTTCTGTCTGGATAATGAGAGATATACAATAAATTTGGTCAAACGAGTGATGCCCACAACGACTGAATGAACGAGAAGAAGCATTTACGTTGTACTTTGAGATTATCAGTCTGGACAATGGTTCGATGGCAGCCCTCCATATTTGATTTTACTTAGCTGAAACATTGCAGAGTGCTCTCACTGGTTTTACACCAGGTTAATCATGATTCATGTCTGTCTCTCTACTTACAAATCTCCTTAATCTGAGTAGATGCTTGACTGATCAGTGAACATCACAGGATAGTTCTTCTTTTGCAATTATTAACAGCAATATAATTTGTGAGTTAACATATAAAGAGTTCCACTTCTCCAATTAGTTAATAATGCCAGAAAAAAGAAATCAGTGACCAGAGAACTTCCCTGTTCTTAGTTCTTGCATTCTTGATGACGGTGCATCTGGCACTGCTGATGAAGGATTGCAACCCACGTATTTTCTTTCAGGTTGAGTCCATGTATCATCAAACATCGTTTAGAAGCATTCAGAAGGTCAGGTGGAGGAGATTCATCCCCCTGAAGACACGTTCTCGTCTCTAGTGTTTAGATTTACGAATGTCTAAAATGAATTAGTTGATATGTACAAATTCTGTCCGTGAGATGGAGGCATCTCTTGGAAAACCAACATTTATTACACCTTCCTAATGGCTCCAAAGGGCATCAGTAATCCACCACATTTCGGTGAATGTGGAGATCACATATATGGAAGGAAAGGGAAAAAATTATGAGTTTACTTTCCCTGAAGGAAATGAGTGTAGTAGGTGCTTCTTAATTTCTTTACACAGTATGAATATCATCCGAACTTCATTACTTTCCATTGCGAGATTCGAAGACAGGTCCACAGAATAGAGTAAAAAGTAAGTCTGCAGATGCTGGAGATCAGAGCTGAAAATGTGTT